>NC_047507.1:25159847-25459847 GCF_902827115.2 Pseudochaenichthys georgianus | reverse complement strand
TCGCTCGCACTTTGGCTGTGAGCTGCCGGTGCCAGATAAGCAAACATCCCCCATTTTCATCACTTACAGCGCCCATTGTACAGGGCAAATGAAACGTGTAACCGGGGTGAAAAGGGTGTTACATTTACTTAATTATGAATATTGTTACATCAAGGCCGAAAATTAGGATGAGCCCCAACGGTCAAAAATGTTTTTTTTTCTCCCAGAGCTGCCAGCGCGAGTAGCATGAAGCTGCAGCGTCGGAGACAGAACTTGTAGAACCGCACTTGTAGAACCGCACACACAGGTCCCGCGTCACGGCGGCACGTGACGGAGCACGTTCACATGAATGTGAACGTCAACGCAGAGAATGTGAGTAATGTGAAGTGCTTTTACAGTTGTATTTGTATAACATTAATAACAATTCCGGTGTCTTGAAATGAAGTGTGATTAGCTAACATTAACTATGATAGTGTTAAGGCAATACAAACAAACATCTGTTTGCTTATGATAGCTTCTAACCGTATTAAAGTCTCTAAAAACAACTATTCGTTAGCTATAGCTTTCGGCAAAAGCATTACCAAAAGCATTAGCTTCGTTAGCATATTTGATCCTTTGTTTAATGAAACTAGCGTGATTTTGGCAAGCCCAACTAGGTGTCATGTAGCGCTTTCACACCGCAGGACTTGCGGTACTTTAGTGCCGGCACTAAAGTACCACTAAAGTACCACGGCACTAAATCCGCCAGGGGGCTAGTGCCAATCGCATTCACACCGCAGTACTTTCCCTGAGGCACGATTACGCTGACGTCACTTCGTCTTCTTCTTCTCTGGGTTTACTGGCAGGCCGCAAAACCACTTCACGGCGAGTACAACAAAAAAACGAGAGAAGAAGAACTACACGGGGGGGGGGAGGGGGTATAAAGCCCATCCGCTGTATGAGGCGTTTGTTTACTTTCCGACCTCAGACATGATGGAGTTCATAAGGGTAATTTACAAATAAAATACCCCATTATAACAATGGACTTTATCTTTATGTATTTATTATATATTACCCCCTCAGGCTGATTTTGGAAAAGGACATCAACCCTTGTTTGGTGTTTTTCCCGTATTTATCTAAAACAAATGACATGATAAATTACTTGTGTTTATGTGTGTAAAACTTGTGTTTCTGATCAATTCAACCACCGACACCTGTCTGCTCTCACATTCTTCTATTCTGCAAATTTGGGGTGGGACACAATAAATAAAGCTTCGCCAGTTTGTTTGTTTTATTGCACAGTCAAGACATAACAATAACAGCATCATGCTGTTCCAGGTGTGTCGTATGCATGTAAATTGAAGTTAAATAACAGTGTGAAATGTAAAATAAAGTGTAAGTAGTTTCAAAACAATGTAACAGTGGCAATATATATAGCAGCAGACACGCCTTAGTGCAAGTTAGGTGTCAGTATTAAAAAACAGTGGCAATATATATATATAATAACAATAGAAAATCGTTACCACTCTTATTATTGTGGTCTTTAATTTTTGTATAGTCCTGCCTGAGTTTCTTTATTTTTACCCGGCATCCGTGTGCACTGTGCACAATTCCCAGCTCAAGTAGCGAACATCGCTCAAAACATTTGGAGTTGGGAACTGCTTTCTGTAGAAGCTGCTGCATCCCGTCCTTGGAGTAAATTGCCAGAAGCACCGACACTTCCTCATCATTCCACCGCTCCGGTGTTGTAGTACGTGTGGTCATAACTGCTTTAAAGTACAAAAAAACGACTCGCTCAGGTGTGGATGTGGTTTTGTAGCGAGGAAAAAAATGGCTGCCTAACAAAACAAATTCAGAGTCTAACGGGGCGTGGTTTGCAAAACATAAAATAACCATAATTAACATTAGAATTTCAATACAAATAGTTACATAGTCAAGTTACATTACCTATTACATTTTTAGGGTAATTACTCATCTGTAACCTACTACATTTAAAAAAAGTAAACTTCCCAACCCTAATAATTAATTATAGTCAGCTAATTAATTAAACTTCAACGGATGACAAAAGCATGTCCACTACATTAAATCAGCAGTAGCCTAAGTTCTGTCTTCAGTGTAAATGCTTCTTTAATAGTCATTGTATTACAATTTGAATTCATTGTAAATAATCTTTACTGTGCTGACTGCCTGTTTACCGTTTATCAGACAGTGTCATCATTTTGACATGTTTTGTAATATTGCACGAGGTGTTTTAGTCAGTTATTGTTGAGATTATTAATGCATATCAATTGTGCACCAATGCCTTAGCCTTTCCCTATGCAATACTTTAGATGACGTCTTGTTCTTATTGTTTCAAAGGTTTGCCTTCTGGACTCTGGAGGCCAGAAGCTTGCTGGAGGGAACCCTTCAGCCAATATTCAGAGTGCCACGACAGGTTATCTCCCTCGAGAGGGAACAGCAGACCCCGCCTCACCCCCAGTGAAGAAACAGCAGACCCCGCAATAAAAATAAATAAAAATGTATCTGAAATGCCTCTCGGTCAAACTGCTTGTTTATCTTTTGCAGGCTGGTGCATGAACACACTAACAGTTGTTTTTCAGTAATCTAGCACCTCTTTGAAGACACCTTTGATTTATTAATAATAATAATGAAACGAGAATTATGATACTGTAGAAGGAACAGTGTTTAACAGTGTTGTTTTCTTTTGAAGAATAATGAAACGAGAATTATAAACATACCCAAAACTAAATTAACAGTGTTGTTTAATATACATATAAAAGACATAAAAGACTATATTTTTGAAATTCTCAACTAAATTAACAGAATATATATATATATATATAAACATTCATGTGAACGTGCGTTGACCGTCACGTGCTCTGTGCTCCGTCACGTGACGCGGGACCTGTGTGTGCGGTCGTGACGCGGGACCTGTGTGTGCGGTCGTGACGCGGGACCTGTGTGTGCGGTCGTGACGCGGGACCTGTGTGTGCGGTTCTGTAACTGCGGTTCTCATTCATAACACTCCGTTCGATGTCTCACTATGGGATGCGCCTCATCGCGGAGCAAACAGAAGCATCAATCTCATTACGCCAATCCTGATTGGCCGGTGATTCTTGACGTCAACGTCAGGGGAAATCACCCCCTATAAGTAGCCTGCTCCACGACGCATGCGTCATTCAAACACCTCTTCTCGCTTCAGAGCACATCTCGAACGGTAGCTGGGCTAGCTTAACAGTCCACAGACTGAACCCAAAGCTAATTTCGGTCGACGGGCGTTAGCCGGCTACCCGATTCTCTCACAGAAGAGTATTATAGTCAACCTCGCCGTTCTTCCTCTGGAGTAAGGTAAGGTTTTGACTTCAAGTTAGCAACACACCAGTTGCTAACTTGTGTTTTTTCCCTCACTACCGACACCACGGTACCGAGGACACTTTTTTCTTCTCTCTTCCACGGAGGAGAAAAGGATTACAGGAATATTACCATACCAGGTAATATCCTTGAGAGAAAAAAGACCCACCCTGTCCTTTTTTCCCCCGGATTAAAGACAGATCGGTAAACATTTTTTTTTTCTCAAACGTACCTGTCATGAGCGGACCCTCTCCACGCCTCACGGCGAACGAGATGGATGCCTCTCCCCCTCACACCAGAGGAGTCAGGAACTCGGAGGCTTGGCGCTGCGGTTGCCGGTTGAAAGTGTCAGGCACAGACTCACACCAGATCTGTTCGTCCTGCCTCGGGCTGGAACATGCCCAGGAGGCCATTGATAACCCCGGCTCATGCGGACATTGTCCGCCTCACCGTGAAGAGCCTCCACCGAAGGTTAGCGCAACAAGTTAACCTGTCAGGACGGGACCCCCTCATGTCCACTGATCCGCCGACCGGCAATCAAGACACGGGGACGTCTGCCGCAGAGATGGAGCCCCTCACCGCGGTCTGGGGCTCACCGACAGCGGCACCCGCAGAACCGGAATCCCGCGCCATATCAGGCCGAGATCCGGTGGCGGCAAGAAACGCGGGAATGGGGCCCCACGCTATACCAAGCTGGGGCTCCCGACTGGACCTCACCACGGTTTCACCCGCGGAAGATGTCCTGGAGTTAGACTGCATGGAGGACGAAGAGTACACCTCTGAGTTCCTCCTGTCTGACTCGGATGAGCAGGAAGACGACATCTTCATGTCATCGACTCAGGCTGCAAAGCCGGGAGCGATGGCTGCTCCCCCGGGCGACAGCACACCAGCTTCGCCCTGTCTCAGTATGGACCTACAAGCCGTGTGTCAGCGCGCTGCGGCCAAACTAGACATCACATGGCCCGAAGTGGCCAAGGAGACCTCCAGGTCCCGTTACGAGGGAAAACTTTTTTCCCAAACAACGAGGGCAAAGAGGCAACTCCTCCCGGTCTTCCCGGAGATGTTGGATGAGGTGTCGGTCTCGTGGAGAGACCGGCCCTTTAGCAACAAGGCCCCAATCCAGGGTGCCCACTCCCTTGACTGTGACGGTATGGAGAGGCTTGGCCTGCTCCACATACCACCTATGGAACCGCTGGTGGCAGCCCACTTCCTACCGAGGATGGGCCAGCCGCCAAGCAGGAACCCCATGCTGCCAGCAAAAACGGACCGATTCCAGTCTACCATGACGGAACGGGCCTACAGAGCCGCAGCATTGTCCGCCAGGGCTCTGAACGTTTCCTCGATGCTAACCGCATACCAAGCGGAGCTCTGTGAGGATATGTCGAGCAATCCTGGACCGGCCACTCTGGACGAGATAGCCGCGGTCACAGACATTTGTCTCCGTGTCCAACGCTGCGCCGTCCAGGCCACGGGCAAGGTAATGGGGATCATGGTGGTGCAGGAAAGAGCTAGATGGCTCAACCTCACCAACCTCCCAGACCGGGAAAAGGAAGATGTGCTTGACATGCCCATCGTTCCCGAGGGGATTTTCGGCTCCGCTCTCGCTTCCATGCAAAGGAAGTGCGAGTCGAAAAAGAAGGAAGACGAGGCTCTCCACCTTTGTCTCCCTCGAAGGGTCCAGCCGCGGCCTTTGCAACGGCGGCCCTTCGCCCACGCTGCACCGCGCTCTGCTGGGTTCAAAGTACCAGGACAGCAGAGGGCGCAGCCCGCCCCGAGTCCCCAGCCCAGACAGGAGACGAGGGCGAGTTGGTCTAGAAAATCTCCGGCTCCGGCTGTAGCCCAGGCACAGCCGACCCAGAATTTCGGTCAGCAGGCGAGGAAGAAGAAGCGAGCGGCCTGACAGCCCCTCCTTCTCCCCTCCGTGACGGAGCTGGAAGTTCCTTCCCCGGCTCTAAATGTGTCCCCGCCGCCTCGAGAGATGCCTCAACGCCATCCTCAAGTCCGCACAAAACACATGTCACATCGTTATTGTCTGAATAAACCATTTTCCGCTGACGCATCCAGGCTCCGGCCAAGGGCGCAGCCCAAAAAAATGAAAAGAAAGACAATAAACAGTCCGTTAACCATAAATCCCCTTCTGAGAGCAGCTACGGCGTCTCTCAAAGGACGGATTATTGACGGGTCCGTGAAACCACCGCCACACACATGCGCAGTGCCGGCCGGGGCTTTAAGGGCACCACCGGCACGCGCAGGCGCAGTGCCGACTGGAGCCGTGAGGGCACCACCGGCACACACATGCGCAGTACCGGCTGGAGCTGAAAAGGCACCTCCGTCACGCACATGCAGGGACAGATTGTCTCAGGCGGGGGGGGGCGATCCTTTACCCACGCCCAGAGTACGGGGCACTATGGGCCTGACCCGTGAGTGGTACAATCTGAATACAGTGTGACTCCCTCAGAAGGTGATAAACACTATTCAGAGTGCGAGAGCTTCCTCCACCAGGTCTCTTTACGACTGTAAGTGGAGGGTGTTTGAGGAGTGGTGCCTTCAAGAAGGACACATCTCTTTTCAATGTCCTGTCGGGGTGATTTTATCATTCCTACAGGACTTGATCGATAAACACAGAGCTTTCTCCACGATCAAGGTATACCTGGCTGCTATTGCTGCATGCCATGTGGGCTTTGAGGGTAAGACGGCTAGCCAACATCCTTTGGTTTGCCGTTTTATGAAGGGAGCGCGCAGGCTCCTCCCTGTCTCCAGGTGCCCTTATGGGACCTGGCAGTGGTTTTAAATGGGCTCAAAATGACCCCATTTGAACCCCTGGAAGTAGCTGACATGAAACATCTGTCACTCAAGACAGTGCTGTTACTGGCCCTGGCATCCGCTAAACGGGTCAGTGATATCCATGCACTGTCTGTACATCCCTCATACACTCAGTTCGCCCCAGGGCAAACGAGAGTGTTGTTGAAACCCAACCCTGCCTTTACACCAAAGGTGGTTGGTTCGTGTACCCCGATTGACATTGAGGCATTTCCTCCGCAGCTGGTTTCCTCCGGGGAGCAGCGGCAGGATCTGTTGTGTCCAGTCCGGGCTTTGCACACATATATGGACAGATCAAAAGAGCTTCGTCTTAATGACCAACTCTTCGTGTCCTGGGCTGAACCTCACAAGGGTAAGCCTGTTACTAAGCAACGACTATCCCACTGGATCGTGGAGGCGATTGCTTTGGCCTATACGAGTCAGAATCTGCAAGCACCTTTGGGTCTGCGGGCTCACTCGACTCGGGGCCTGGCTACATCCTGGGCTTTGTTCAAGGGTGTTTCCATCCAGGATATCTGTGCAGCGGCGAGCTGGTCCTCGCCGCTCACTTTTGTCCGCTTTTACAGGCTAGACGTCTCCGCTCCAAGCGTGGCCCGAGCAGTGCTGGGCACCTTGTTGAGTCGGGACTCCACCTGTTAAATTCTGGTTGATCGGTGATCTTCGAGATAAGCTCGTCTGGCAATACGGGAGCTACAATATCCCATAGTGAGACATCGAACGGAGTGTTATGAATGAGAACTATAGGTTACTTACGTAACCCCAGTACTCAGAGTAACATGAAGTGAGATGTCTCACCAGACGGCCCTCCTTGCTATGGTGAAGCGAGAAGAGGTGCTTATTTTTGAATGACGCATGCGTCGTGGCGCAGGCTACTTATAGGGGGTGATTTCCCCTGACGTTGACGTCGAGAATCACTGGCCAATCAGGATTGGCGTAATGAGATTGATGCTTCTGTTTGCTCCGCGATGAGGCGCATCCCATAGTGAGACATCTCACTTCATGTTACTCTGAAAACTGGGGTTACGTAAGTAACCTATAGTTCTGTAACTGCTGTCTCCGACGCTGCAGCTTCATACTATTGGCCAGCGCAGCGCCTCCCCAGATCTGGCGCCCTAGGCGAACATCTATAACGCCAGTGCTACGGGCCGGCCCTGAGTTCATATGCAACTCACAAATATCTTTCTCTCTCTCCTCTCTTCTCTCTCCTCTCTTTTCTCTTCTCTCTTTTCTCTTCTCTCTCTCTCAATGTTGGTACGCAAATGCGCCTTTTTTCAAATGACCCGGTGCTCTTTTTTTGGCGGAGGTGCGCACCAGTTATGTGCAGCCCTGGTAATAACAAATGTCTAATGTGAATTATATAATTATACATTAGCCACTGGTGCTGAATGCGTTCGTCTTCATATGCTTTTGTTCATATTTAGTAATTCTATATTGATCTTTTCCCATGGACTGCAGCTAAGGAAAATTGACATGCTGCAGGGTGGCGTGGCAGGAAGCAGTCGCACGCTGTCAAAAATTAGCCTGAAGTTGAGGAAGGTCTGCAAGAGTGCAATCAAGAGGAGAGAAAGGAAGGGAAAGCAGAGACTTGGAGGACCAAACGAATTTGTCATGCTGGACGAAAGCAACTTCTACCACAAAAGGAAGGTGTGTATAAACTACAGAGCCTTAGCCTTTGGCCTCACTAACACTAAAACCTTTGTTTTTCAAGGTGAAATAACAACTTATCTTTTAAGGTCAGAGATTAACAAATGAATGAGCAAAGTAATGTAGGGTCCCCTTCTGGAGCCAGGCCCAGAAGGAGGACTCGTCGGCGAGCGTCTGGTGGCCGGGCTTGCCACGGAGCCCGGCCGGGCCCAGCCCGAAAAGGCAACGTGGGCAACACCTCCGCTTCTCTGTCCCGCGGGCCCACCACCTACGGGAAACATCGATGGGGTCGGGTGCGCTGCCAGACGGGTGGCAGTGAAAGCGGAGGGTCTCGACGGACCAGACCCGGGCGGCAGAAGCTGGCTTTGGGGACGTGGAACGTCACCTCTCTGGGGGGGAAGGAGCCGGAGCTTGTGCGGGAGGTGGAGCGGTACCAGTTGGATCTGGTTGGGCTCACCTCTACGCACAGCGTCGGCTCTGGAACCTTACTTCTGGATAGGGGTTGGACTCTATTCTTCTCCGGAGTTGCTCAAGGTGTGAGGCGCCGGGCGGGTGTGGGGATACTCACAAGTCCCCGGTTAGGTGCTTCGTTGTTGGAGTTTACCCCAGTGGACGAGAGGGTCGAGAGGGACGAGAGGGTCGCCTGCGGGTTATGGGGGGGAAAACTCTGACTGTTGTGTGTGCTTATGCACCCAACAGCAGTTCAGAGTATTCGGCCTTCTTGGAGACCCTGGAAAGAGTCCTGTATGGGGCTCCTGAAGGGGACTCCTTAGTCTTGCTGGGAGACTTCAACGCACATGTGGGCAATGATGGAGACACTTGGAGGGGCGTGATTGGGAGGAACGGCCCCCCCCTGATCTGAACCGGAGTGGTGGTTTGTTACTGGACTTCTGTGCTAGTCATGGATTGGCCATAACAAACACCATGTTCGAACATAAGGATGCTCATAAGTGTACGTGGTACCAGAGCACCCTAGGCAGAAGGTCCATGATCGATTTCGTTATCGTATCATCGGACCTGAGGCCGTATGTTTTGGACACTCGGGTAAAGAGAGGGGCGGAGTTGTCAACTGATCACCATCTGGTGGTGAGTTGGGTCGAGTGGCGGGGGAAGCCTCTGGATAGACCTGGTAAGCCCAAACGTGTAGTTCGGGTGAACTGGGAACGTCTGGAGGAGGCCCAAGTTCAGGAGGCCTTCAACTCACACCTCCGGCGGAGCTTTTCGGGCATTCCTGTGGAGGTTGGGGACATTGAACCAGAGTGGTCGGTGTTCAAAGCCTCTATTGCCGAAGCCGCGGTGGGGAGCTGTGGTCTCAAGGTCTTAGGTGCCTCAAGGGGCGGTAACCCTCGAACCTCCTGGTGGACACCGGTGGTCAGGGAAGCCGTCCGACTGAAGAAGGAGGCCTTCAGGGATTTGTTATCCCGGGGGACTCCCGAAGCAGTTGCAAGGTACCGACAGGCCCGAAGGGCAGCAGCCTCATCCGTGGCCGAGGCAAAGCAGCGGGTGTGGGAGAAGTTCGGAGAAGACATGGAGAAGGACTTTCGGGCGGCACCAAAGTTGTTCTGGAAAACTGTCCGACACCTCAGGAGGGGGAAGCAGGGAACCATCCAAGCTGTGTACAGTAAGGATGGGACGTTGTTGACCTCAACTGATGGAGTGTTGGGACGTTGGAAGGAACACTTTGAGGAACTCCTGAACCCGACAACTCCGCCCTCTATGTTAGAGGCAGAGCTGGAGTATGACGGGGGATCAACGCCAATCTCCCGGGGGGAGGTCACTGAGGTCGTCAAACAACTCCACAGTGGCAAAGCCCCGGGGGTGGATGAGATCCGCCCGGAAATGCTGAAGGCTCTGGGTGTTGAGGGACTGTCATGGTTGACACGTCTCATCAACGTTGCGTGGAAGTCGGAAACGGTACCGAAGGAGTGGCAGACCGGGGTGGTGGTCCCCCTTTTCAAAAAGGGGGATCAGAGGGTGTGTGCCAATTACAGAGGCATCACACTACTCAGCCTCCCCGGGAAAGTTTACTCCAAGGTACTCGAAAGGAGGGTCAGGCCGATTGTCGAACCTCAGATTGAGGAGGAACAATGCGGATTCCGTCCTGGTCGTGGAACGACGGATCAGCTTTTTACTCTCGCAAGGATCCTGGAGGGGGCCTGGGAGTACGCTTATCCGGTCTACATGTGTTTTGTAGACTTGGAGAAGGCGTATGACCGGGTTCCCAGGGAGTTACTGTGGGAGGTGCTGCGGGAGTATGGGGTGAGGGGGTCTCTACTCAGGGCCATCCAATCTCTGTACTCCCAAAGCGAGAGCTGTGTCCGGGTCCTCGGCAGTAAGTCGGACCCATTTCCGGTGAGGGTTGGCCTCCGCCAGGGCTGCGCTTTGTCACCAATCCTGTTTGTAATATACATGGATCGGATTTCGAGGCGTAGTCGTGGGGGGGGGGTCTGCAGTTCGGTGGACTAAGGATTGCACCACTGCTTTTTGCAGATGATGTGGTTCTGATGGCTTCATCGGTCTGCGACCTTCAGCACTCACTGGATCGGTTCGCAACCGAGTGTGAAGCGGCTGGGATGAGGATCAGCACCTCCAAATCTGAGGCCATGGTTCTCAGCAGGAAACCGATGGACTGTCCACTCCAAGTAGGGAATGAGTCCTTACCCCAAGTGAAGGAGTTCAAGTATCTCGGGGTCTTGTTCTCGAGTGAGGGATCAATGGAGCGTGAGATGGGCCGGAGAATCGGAGAAGCGGGAGCGGTATTGCAGTCGCTTTACCGCACCGTTGTGACGAAAAGGGAGCTGAGCCGGAAGGCAAAGCTCTCTGTCTACCGGGCCATTTTCGTTCCTACCCTCACCTATGGTCATGAAGGATGGGTCATGACCGAAAGAACGAGATCGCGGATACAAGCGGCCGAGATGGGTTTCCTCCGCCGGGTGGCTGGTGTCTCCCTTAGAGATAAGGTGAGAAGTTCGGTCATCAGGGAGGGACTCGGAGTTGAGCCGCTCCTCCTTCGCGTCGAAAGAAGCCAGTTGAGGTGGTTCGGGCACCTAGTTAGGATGCCACCTGGGCGCCTCCCTAGGGAGGTGTTCCAGGCACGTCCAGCTGGGAAGAGACCAAGGGGTAGACCTAGGACCAGGTGGAGGGATTATATCTCTTCGCTGGCCTGGGAGCGCCTTGGGATCCCCCAGTCAGAGCTGGTTGATGTCGCCAGGGAAAAGAAAGTTTGGGGCTCTCTGCTGGAACTGCTACCCCCGCGACCCGACCACGGATAAGCGGGAGAAGATGGATGGATGGATGGATGGACAAAATACATTCGCCAAGGGACCACGGCAGAGATGTTCACAAGTCTTTTTTTGCAAGTCCAAGTCAAGTCTCAAGTCTTTGGTCACGAGTCCAAGTCAAGTCTCAAGTCTTTGTGGGGTGAGACTTGATCAAGTCTCAAGTCTTTGGTCACGAGTCCAAGTCAAGTCTCAAGTCTCTAAAAAAATAAAAGTCTCATGTCTCTTCTGGTTGTAATAAGCCTTCTATTGTCTGCTGCTATCCAGTCTGTTAAGAATACTGCACAGCTATATCTAAGAAATTCAAAGCATTTACTGTGTTATTATCACTCCTATATCTATTAGCATACAGTATCAGTACTGATTAGTTGTTTGTTATATGATCACTTTAAACAGGCTATTGCAATGCAATATGATTAACGTTACCGACCTTTTTTATGTCATGTCAAGAGTTGGATGTCAACGCCACTCAACTCAAACAAGTGTGACAAGCAATTCACTCATCTTTTCAAATATTCAGTTACAAAGCTAGTAGCAAGCTAAGTTAACATTACATAGCTGATGCTGAGCTAAACATGTTTGCTAACCGTCCATGCGTTAATGTGACTGACGGACCTCTCCGGGTGACTTTTCAAGTGCCTGATGAAATTCGAGCCCGGCTAAAGTAACTGGATGGCCAACCTGCCTGTCAGCCTTCCATCTGGGCACAAACTTATCTCGTGCCCTCATTGGTCATGTGCGCGTTCGTGTGTGTTGGAGGAGGCGGGCTCTATAAGGAAGTAGCAGCCTCTTGCAGATTATCTCCGGTTGTGTATTTTCAAATTCTTGCGATCTCGAGCCGGTTTCTCTCAAATTTACCTACCCCACCTTTAATACGCCAAAAATAGAAAACACAATGATTGTTCACGAGTCCCAACACACGAGTCCAAGTCGAGTCTGAAGTCTTTTGGTCACGACTCCAAGTCAAGTCTGGAGTCTCTGTGTGTGCGACTTAAGTGCGACTCGAGTCCGAGTCGCAGACTCGAGTCCCCATCTCTGGACCACGGTGATAACGGACATGTGGAGGGCATACACCACTGCAATCGCAGAAAGTGGCTTTGTCCATTTCTATGTGAACCACAGCCGGTCATTTGTGAACCCAGACACAGGAGCCCATACCCAAAACATTGAGCGGGCTTTGTCAACGTACAAGTCACAGGTCTGGAGATTGCGATGAAACCGCACAGTGAAGACTCTGAAGAGTCATCTTGCTTTGATCGAGTGGACACATTGGCTGGCAAATGAACACAAAGATGGTCCCTTAGGCAGATTGCTGCATGACATACGCCACTTTCGCAAGTTCTGAAAGCAACCTCGTTTTCATTATTAGTGTCCTTTGGATTGTTGTTTAAATAAAAATGTAAACTTGAGTGCACGGGGTTTGTTTGTTTGTTTACTGCTTAAGGAATGGTAAGGTAATCATTAGGTAATGGGTAACTACTGTTTTTGATGCATTACTTTACTTGAGGGGACACACAATGCTTAACGAATGGTTAAGTAGGCATTAGGTAATGGGTAACTACTGTTTTTGTTTGCGTTCCTTGAGTTTACCGTACCCAAACGGCCTAAGTAATGGTAAGGTAAATCGGATCCACCTCCACCAGTTGATCCAGAGTGGGACCCAAGCCAGCCGAAAATGGTAGGTTTAAAAGTGCCCTGCTGCAGCGGACCATTGCTTCAATCAAAGTCTCCCAGGAACTCCTCATTAAGTAACCATTAACGAATGATTCATTAATACAGTACCCCCCCAGTCTGTTTACCAGTAACTAACCATTAGTTCACTCAGGAACTTCTCATAAAGTAACCATTAACGAATGATTCATTAATACAGTACCCCAGTCTGTTTACCAGTAACTAACTAACCATCCATCGCAGTCACTGAGGAACTACTCATTAAGTAACCATTAACGAATGATTCGTTAATACAGTACCCCCCCCCAGTCTGTTTACCAGTAACTAACCATAAGTTCACTGAGGAACTACTCATTAACTAACCATTAACGAATGATTCATTAATACAGTACCCCAGTCTGTTTACCAGTAACTAACCATTAGTTCACTCAGGAACTCCTCATTAAGTAACCATTAATGAATGATTCATTAATTCAGTACCCCCCAGTCTGTTTACCAGTAACTAACTAACCATCCATCGCAGTCACTGAGGAACTACTCATTAAGTAACCATTAACGAATGATTCGTTAATACAGTACCCCCCAGTCTGTTTACCAGTAACTAACCATAAGTTCACTGAGGAACTACTCATTAACTAACCATTAACGAATGATTCATTAATACAGTACCCCAGTCTGTTTACCAGTAACTAACCATTAGTTCACTCAGGAACTCCTCATTAAGTAACCATTAATGAATGATTCATTAATACAGTACCCCCCAGTCTGTTTACCAGTAACTAACTAACCATCCATCGCAGTCACTGAGGAACTACTCATTAACCATTAACGAATGATTCGTTAATACAGTACCCCCCAGTCTGTTTACCAGTAACTAACCATCAGTTCCTCAATCGCAGTCAATGAGGAACTACTCATTAACTAACCATTAACTATCTAATAGTTCCTCAGTAACTAAGCACATTTTGTGTACCTTATTGTAAAGTGTTACCCTTTTTCTTTATCTCCTGTATCTCTGTCCACACCCTTCCAAACGTGGTGCTTCCTGTAGTATAGCCTCAGCAATGCAGCACCACAGTATTGAATAAAGCCAACGTGACAGGATAGGTCTGTCACATATGATGGTAAAGTGAGGCAAAGGGAAGGAGGGCTGATGACACGGAGCTGGCAGTGAGAGAGACGTACTTTGAGCTGGAGAAAAGGGAAGCGCTGCAACATCACATTTCACTTCCCTGACACTTACGGGATAAAGCAAAGGATAAGCCAGGATGTAGAAATCCATCAGAAGACGTGCACAGATCTCGCTCTTAGTCTTAACCATTTTTCCTGGAGTCTTTTGGTCCCACAGACAGGTTCATTCTGCTCCACCAGCCGCGTTTTGGGCGCTCTGCTCGGTGCCGGTGTGTGAGGAAGAGGCGCTGCTTCATCGCGCTGGAAGGACCCGAGCTCTTCTTCTCTGACAGAGGACTTACAGAAAGTCTGATCTGGTTTGGAAGAGTTGGGATTGTGTCCCTCTCCACTTTATCGGTGAGTGTTTGTATGTGCTGTGGTCTCAATGTATTTCTTAGAATATGTTTTGGTTCGTTTAAAAATAGCATACGTTAGTTGATTAAATGCATTTCGTGTAGAAGTTAGTCAGCTACTTGCATGCAAAAAGTACTGTACCAAACATGTGTGAAAGCATTTATTTGATATGTAAATTAAGCGTAGGCTATATGCAGATATGTGTAATGTGTAAACATAATTTACTTGTAAATGTAGGCTACTGTCACTGACCGGGTGATTAAGGTTATTTCTAAAATGATGCATTTATTAAAATGAAACCAACCAACATTTTGTAAGGATATCTCCAATCTGGATCAGTTTCGTCCTTATTCTGATGCAACAGGTTTGTTTCAGTGCCTATATTAAGCGCGTCTCCCTATCGGTCAGATAGTGATGCTGCTCAGGATAGGGTTGGGCTTTTGTGTCTTTGAGTTGATGGTGCTGAACTGATTAACCACATTATTCCTCAACATCTAACTGGAGGAATTAATGTCTGTAGCTAATATGGGTTCGTCTCCTTCACAAATGAAACTCAAAAATGTTTAACAGTCACAGTGTTAGCAATCCGTTTCAGGCTTTATCCCTTACTCTAAATAATGGGGTATTTAAAGATGAGGTTATGTGCTAAACCTGAAGAGATCTGAACAAGGGTTGTAACAATCAATTATTTTTCATTATTTTCACGATTAATCGACTAATCAGCAAATCATTTTTCAATTGTGGGAAAATTGGGAGAAATGTCCATTTATAGTTTCCCCAAATCCTAGTTGATGTCTTTAAATGTCTTTTTTTTTGGCAGTCCAAACCTCAAATATATTAAACTTAATATTTAAATCAGAAAAGCAGGAAATCTCTATCTGGGAGGTTTAAATAACCATGATTTACCATTCGGCATGAAAAGTAAATGTAATGATTGATTGATTATCAAACAAAGTTGGCAATCATTTGTCTGTCAATAGACGTTTTGATTGGTGGAATCATCTTTGCAGATCCAAACTGAAATAGTGCTAGACTTCACCTTTATCCTCCTTTCTGATTTCCCTGCACTACTGCTTTAGCTGTTGCCTTAAAGCTTTGTCCCCAAAATTGGATGAGATTTGGGGTAGATTCTGATGGATTTGAAAGCAGGAGGGAATGACTGAAAATTGAAGAGAGATTTAAAACTAATTTGGAACAAAACGTGACAAAAGCTTCATGCTGCCTTTTTTTAGTGACATGATTTCAACATTTCTTGTGTTGTGTTTTCAGCTTTTATTTCCTCTTCTTGTTTTGATTTAACCCCTTAGATGTCAGTTGATTTTGAGGAGAGTCGACTCTGAAGTTGAGGAGGACCACTTTGAACGCAACTTCACCATGGCGACAGGAGTAGCAGCCTGGCTGCCTTTTGCCAGGGCAGCAGCCATCGGATGGATGCCTGTTGCCAACTGCCCCATGCCTATTGCACCAAAGGAAAACCGTAAGAGAAAGGATGAGCTGATCGTACTTAATGTCAGCGGTCGTCGCTTTCAGACATGGAGAACCACTCTGGACCGCTTTCCTGACACCCTGCTAGGCAGCTCTGAAAAAGACTTCTTTTACAATGATGAAATCAAGGAGTACTTTTTTGACCGGGACCCTGATGCCTTCAGAAGCATCCTCAACTTCTACCGGACAGGGAAGCTCCACTACCCTCGCCAAGAGTGCATCTCAGCCTACGATGAGGAGTTGACTTTCTTCGGCATCATCCCTGAAATCATCGGCGACTGCTGTTATGAAGAGTATAAGGACAGAAAGAGGGAGAATTTAGAGAGGCTGCAAGATGATCAGGAGGAAAACAAGGACATGAAGTTGCCCAACATGAACTGCAGGGAGACAATGTGGCGAGCCTTTGAGAACCCGCACACCTCCACCATGGCCCTGGTCTTCTACTATGTCACTGGTTTCTTCATAGCCATCTCTGTCCTCACTAATGTGGTAGAAACGGTGCCCTGTGGTGTCACCGCCAACCAGAAAGACATGCCATGTGGTGAACGCTACACAGTGGCGTTCTTCTGCATGGACACCGCCTGCGTCATGATATTCACAGTGGAGTACCTGTTGCGCCTGTTTGCTGCTCCAAGCCGCTACCTTTTCATGCGCTCAGTGATGAGCATCATCGATGTGGTGGCCATTTTGCCATATTACATCGGCCTGGTAATGAGTAACAACGAAGACGTGAGCGGCGCCTTCGTGACGCTGCGCGTGTTTCGTGTGTTTCGTATCTTCAAGTTCTCTCGTCACTCGCAGGGCCTGCGGATCCTGGGTTATACACTCAAGAGTTGTGCTTCAGAGCTAGGCTTTCTCCTCTTCTCGCTCACCATGGCCATCATCATCTTCGCCACGGTCATGTTCTACGCAGAGAAGGGCTCCAGCTCCAGCAAGTTCACCAGCATCCCAGCTTCCTTCTGGTACACTATTGTGACAATGACTACACTGGGGTGAGTAAAAAACCCTTGCTGTCTTATTTCTACTTTGTTATGTTTCAATTGAAAGTTAAATATAAAATCAAAAGCAAACTTAAAGCAAATTCTTAATGGGGATGTACCTAGTGTGTGTGCGTAATGTGTCAATATGTGCCAGTCAGTGTATCAAGGGGCAACAAACCACCCACACCATGCAGCCAGTGTCCATCGCCCAAACCAGGGTGAGCGGAGTTCAGTCTCTTTCCTGCTGTACTGTATATTTGGTGATTGCAGAACTAAAGGGAATGTTTCTGAACATAATAATAAATGCACTATTTGCATTTGTGTGTATTTAAAAAAAAAGTATTAATTTATGAGAACTCATTGAATATAAAAAGAGCATTCAGACTAATGCTACAGCATTCTATAGCTTATTTGAGCTTACCAAATAAGGAGACTGAGGTTGAATAAATAAAATAAAGTTATGCTAAACATTTAAGAAATATATAAATTCCCTTTCAGTTTAAACCTAATCCAAGACACAGAGCATGGCTGTATACATATTACTAATCTTGTAAAACATTATGATAAACCAACACATCTTTTTACATTGTCCACTTACAGTATTTATACTTTATCAGTTAGATGGCACAACATATTATGTATTAATAAGAGTAGTTCAGTTTAATTGGTTTACAGAGAAAAACTTCAATTTTTGTACCGTATTTCTGTATGTGAAAATGCCTTACAATTAATTAAGAATACTGGACTGGCATTATGTGTTGTGTCAAGCTGCACATCAAAGTCACGTCAAAGTGTTGTGTTTAAAACCAACTGAAAAGTTAAGCATGGTTCTCCTAATCAGAAGAATACCTTAATTTGTCTCTCTGCAGCATAATGGCTTAAAAGGCTTGTTGACCTTCACTATGCTACAGTTGTGTGTGTGTGTGTGTGTGTGTGTGTGTGTGTGTGTGTGTGTGTGTGTGTGTGTGTGTGTGTGTGTGTGTGTGTGTGTGTGTGTGTGTGTGTGTGTGTGTGTGTGTGTGTGTGTGTGTGTGTGTGTGTGTGTGTGTGTGTGTGTGTGTGTGTGTGTGTGTGTGTGTGTGTGTGTGTGTGTGTGTGTGTGTGTGTGTGTGTGTGTGTGTGTGTGTGTGTGTGTGTGTGTGGTACGTGTTATAAGAGGAGCTTTTGTATTGTACGTACAAAAGGATAGAAATTCCAAGGTGAAAGCCTTGTGTAAATTGTGAACACTGAACAATGTGTTCAAGTGTGGAGCTATTATGTCCAACACACAATAGACGGCTGCACTGACCATCTATATACACTTCGGTCTGTAGTGATATTCATCACAGACCAAGGACAGTTGTTAACAATCAATGTTCAAAGCTTATGCAATCGTTGTGTGAGTACTCTAATTCAACATATATACAGCCTCTTAGGTCTGCATTCATTGAAAAATCTTATGTTAAGACTTAAAGTTGTCTTTTTGGACAAAAATCTGCTTATTGTATGCTTTCCAAACTGCATTATACATAATTTTTAGTGTCAGAGTGCTGCCAATAATCAAGAGGGAAAGCTTGAATTCTTACTGCAAGTAGCTGAGAGTGTTTAAGAGGGATATTTTAAATGGACTATTCATTACAAGCAAATCTCTGAGCTTTTGTACTGTACTGACAATCTAAATCTGACCTGCATAATAGCCAGCTGCGGCACCATGCACTGTAAACTCGTTTGATCAGAACAACCAAAATAAAGGGCTTTACCCCCCCACAAACTCAAAAAACAAACACTAGAGTCTTTGTTATGAAGAACTCAAACCCACGCAAGCAAAACAAAAGCAAGTAGGTGAAGATAAATTATATTTAATACTGGTGCTTAGCACAGTATGTTCTCCCCCACCTACTCTTTAGTTTGCAATAAGAGAGGCTAATCTGTGCATAATTACAACTGCAAGTGAACAGCCAGCAGTTTTCATGAGGCTCAGTCTGCCCTCCTGCTTGTTGCCTCCATGCTCAGGTGATGAAGTCACCAATAACCCATCTGTCGATGCATATAAAGAGCCACAGGGGAAATAAGTCTCTGCAGTCCCTACAGTATATAACATGTAGAACAACCCCAGTGATCCAAACCAGTATGTGCTTTATTATGACAAAAAAGGCAGGTTTTCATCAAATGTCATGATGATTTACACAATATTGTGGAATATGTTTTTGGTTTACTGAGAGTTTTAAGCGAATCCAGAGCATTGGGCAACAAACACACATATAGTACATGGACATCATTTTACTCTAAAACACTTTGCAATCTCCATCATTTATACCCCAGATGTACCAACATTAAAGGGTTAATCCACCAATTTTAGTACTGCACTTTAATACATTTGGTTGAGTTGAGTTCAACCTCAAAACATTAGATCCTACACTCGCATAATGCATTGTGTAAGCACAATTATGGCAGCCAACAACTCCATGCACATGCTTTTTCATACAATTATCTAAATGAGACTGTAAAACAATCTATTTGAATTCAGCTGAACACAAGGCTGCTTTTATTTTGAAGCTGTCACAAGAGAAAATAACATATTCTTGGCAAGACATGGGCATTTTGGTCATTTGACAGTGGATCAGGTTTAAATATAGCAAGGAGGAGCAGCCACAGTGAGCTGTTGGAGGAAGAGTTACAGGAGACAAGCTGCACACCTCCAACTCCTCAGCAAGGTATTTGGAGATGCCATCCCAATGAGGTAGTCCCTAATCTGCGCTAAAACCTGGCGTTTGACATAAGACTCACAAACAACTAAACAGTAATGAACAATGTAAAGGCCCAAAAATAAAGATGTATTTATTCCAAAAGCACATAATGAAAACATTTTATTTGAAAATAAATGTTGCAACAATGTGAACACTTCTGGCAGCTTACAGTCAAGCCTTACAGCGTTTTAATCAGATAAATATATCCATCCCAAAGAGCACATACACACATGTATATGCTGAACCGTTCACACATACAGCGACTTTGACCTGCCTCTCTGCATCCTCTCCGTGTCTGAGTGAGCCCAGACAGCGCAGCGCAGCGCAGCGCAGCAGTTGAAGGTAATGGGCTGGAGCTGAGGGAGAGGAGGGGGGGGGGGGGGGGAAAGGGACTGACTGGCTGTATAATCAGATGCTTTTTACCATCCAGGAACATAGGTGTTAAATCAACCTCAGGTGGCTGATAAAAGGATCTGGATTGAATCCCAGCAAGGTGCACTCGCCGCGGCTGCCTGCCGGTATCACTGCTGTTGAAGCAGATCTGATACGTGGTCATAGGAATCAGTGGGACAGAACCAGACAGATTGATGAGGAAGGAGAAAGTCCTTTCTTTCTCTCCTTACCTTTCTTGCTCTGCTCCCTTCCTCCCCTCGTCCCCCTGAGTATCCCAGAGGAGTATCTATTTTAGGAGCAGGCTCTGTGTGCGAAAGGAAGTTATCTGTTTTAACTATAATCTAACAGGCACAATGGAAGATAATGGCAGTTTTGTTTTACCTGCATGGGAAGCAACGGTTCGTCACTGGCTCTCCCAAGAATCCCACGCCTCCAAAAAACCATTATGAACCCAATAATGAGAGATATATTAATGAGGTGTGCATTGAAATCTGACTCTGGTGTTATAATTAGAGTGATTCTCCCAGTTGTAGAGTCCTGGTCCTGGACGGAGGCGTGTTCTGTAGCAGAAAGTGAGAGAAAATGTTGTTATGCATGTAGGTCATGTTCCCATCCCTGCCTTAATCAGTGGCTATATATAATCTGCTTCTTTCTTCAGAGAGACTTTTAGCTCGCTCCCCTCCGCGTTCTCTGATCTCCATTAGACAGTGTGGACTGGGCCTAGGGGCCAAAGGCAGGAAGAGGGAGGTCAGAGGAGTCGGGCCTCAGGTTCACATAAACTCTGTAATGCAGGGTTGGTCGCACCGAGAAGGAAGTGGTGAGAAAAGGCCAAACTAAACTTTCTTTGACTCTTTCTCCAGTATTGTTACAGTGTCAACATTCATTGAGTACACTACTGTATGCACAGGCTGCACGTAATGATTGTTTTAACAATCCATTCATCTAGGGAGATTGTTTTTGTGAATCAATTAAGCACATTTTATACTTCCTTTGTCTTTGCTGCCACACGGATCTGCATCATCTAAATTCTGTCATCTGCCCATGTTTGTTCGGGCCATATTCTGTATGGGTAAACAAGTCAACAAAAGAGAGAAACAATTGCGTCAAGTAACAAATGCCTAAAATTGTGTCTTACACTCATGTCTAACGCTCTTCTGACTAAGCAGCCTTTGTAATTATAGCCCACGTCCATCAAGGTCAAAAAGCAGGAGTAGTGAAATGTTGTCGGGGTAATTTGTATTGAGTTTTGAAAGGCACTGACATATGGTGTTATAGAGGTTTCTGTTCTGAAAATAATTGATATGTAATTCTAAAAGGCAAGTACAAAGAAATGTCATGTTACAAAATGGAAAAAAACACCCATCAGAAATTCCCAAGGTATTTTATCGAATTTTTAACAGACTTTAACCAAAACAATATTTCATTTCCATCAATATTACAAAAAAGTGACAAAATGCAGAATGTTTGGCTTGACTGATCGGTTGTTCAAAATTGACCTTTGAGCACAACAATTGTGCATTAACATGTCTATCCCGATGAAGACAGTAGCCACACAGACTGCTTTCACTGTGTGCATTTACATCGCTGTGTTTTAGTTTGAATCTTTTGGAAGCTGGCATCGTTCAACAACTACTCATTAGTTTGTTGTCGTTTCTTTGTCTTGATGTTTGTGTTGCTCATTAATATTTGAGTAAATAAGGTTAATTGTCAAACTTGACCACTGATCTTAATGGCAATGTGAAACTTCAATAAGAAAGTCTGAAGCAATGAGTTTGGTGCCAACAAAGGAAGCAATAATCTCCGGCCTGGTTCTGATGAAAGGTATTCTTAATGGCGTTCTTAGCTGGGCATCCGGCTTTGTGCAAAAATGATTAATTAACACTAGGTAGAACAAAGTGTCTTATGTTGGGAGTTAATCAAAAGTGTTTGAGTATTTTAGTTTGAAAAGTAGACATGTAATAACTTAAGTATCCTTTGTCTTCATTGACTTAAATGTGGTATCTCCTTGTGTGAAAACAACAGGATTGGTTTGAAGTTTACGTCTTCTTTGATTGATATGTAAATGACTTTCTGTGTTCCTAATGTTTGTTTGCTTGATGTGTCGTGCTAACTGTAAATAATGGATAAATGGCAACAGAAATGAAGAGTTTTGACAGCCATTAATTCTGGAATGATATACATTGTTTTGTTAATAATTCAGGAGCTTTGCGCCACCACTGGAATGTGGAGCTGCATAGTTTGAAAGTAGGAATGTTCTTTCACACGATTCATCAGAGGTTGCATATTGTGCTGTTTTTCTGTGCTTTCAGATAGAGTTAATGGGCTATTGTGTAGCCTTGCTAGTCCCGGGGGTCAAAACTAGTGCAGCTTGTAGGAAATTAGAAATATTCCTGCCTTATCGGGCCAAGTTCAATTTCCCAACTCAAGGCTCTTTAATAGAAACCTTTCTAATGATAGCTGTGGAATTTAATTTAGCTCCAACACAGGTCCATTTAACACCTAAACTCATTTAAAAAGAATGAAACGTGCAAAGGATATTGGGGTCTGGAAAGCTTCGACCTCTGTTCCTTCTTGCTATTTCTCACTCTCTGTGTGGTAACACGGCCATAGTTTTATCCCAGTGTCCCATGAGCTTTCTCTCACACACTGTCCTTAACAAAAAAACATTCGCATGCTGACCTTTAGTTGACGGCAGTGTACAAAAGAAATCGGCTGATAAGGCTGTAGCGCTGTTTTTTTACAGTAAGATGCGTTACTTCTGCCATTGACTTACCTTTTTTGGGGGGAGCAGCAGATCATGTGAACAAAAATGAACTGTTGAATCATCAAATCTTCTGCCTCTGTGTGAACCATGATATAGGCACAGAATAAGCAGTCACACTGACAGGGCACAGCTCGAAAGTGGCTCAAACACATCTCACAATACTCTGGCCTCAGTTCGGACTCTTAGGCTGCTATATTCTGGCAAGAGCAGTCTTCCTTAAATTACCACAAAATGGGTGTCATTCTGGTTTTATAGCAAGGGCAATTTGTCCCTGGTGTGCAATGGAGGATTTGAAACCTCACATATTTCATTAAAGCAATACAAATAGTCTGTCTCCTCTCCTTTAAGTTTGAGCATTCAGATCAAGTAATATGGCCACTTAATGATGGCAATAGCTATATTTACTCTCCTTTTTGCTCTACCAGAGTTTTTTTTCCTGAAAGTAGGGGCCTGATATCACTGGAAACAATGCTTATATGAACAGTGACACTGAACCATAATCGTAAAGTTGTGGGCCATAAAACTGAAAGAAAGAGCTGAAGAGGCTAAAAAAGTGTTCTTGAACTGAGGGAACTGTACAGTCGAACGTTAATTGGATTTAAGGGATTTGTATTAAACATTATACTGAGCCATGATCTAGTGTCTTGGTAGTTTAAAACTACTGTGGCATTTATCGACTTAATCATTAAATTGCAACTTCATTTGTACTCTAACTGATTTTCAGCCCCTTATAAAACTGTCGTTATAAATTACAAAGTTTTTAATAAATCTAATAAATTATTTCATGTTCACAACTTTCTGAGCAATCTGGCTTGAAAAGGCCGAACTGTTCCCTCTCGTTTTCTGCTGTCACTGGACTCCAATAAATTTGTTCTCACATCTATTGTCTTTCATCTCTTTATCTCTTTATACCTGTAATTATTTAGGACTTTCTTTTTGCCAGAATAATATAATGATTGTTTTTTCATTTTTCACAAGCGTTGATGAAACACAGCAGACTGTAAAATAACTGCCTGCAGCTTTAACCGCTACAGTACGCAATAAGGCAGTGGGACCTGTGCTTTGTTTCATTTTTTCAAAAGCCTATAATAAACCTGCTAAAGTATATTTTTTCCCCTTAACAAATCACTTAGTGGTTGTTTAAGTGTGATTCGGTTATGAAACAAATCTAAAAAGAGCAGCTGGAGTGTGTATTTGGTAGTGGATGCAAATATTTGTCACGAGAAACAAGAAGAGATTGACACAAATGTACACATAAAGCACCCTTTGAAACATGCTGCTGTTGAAGTTCTCTTGTATGGTGACATGAAGTAAAAGGTGATGATTGCATGTTGTAAAGATCTTGTCCATAAAAAGTCTCATGTTTTTTCTCACCCAAAGAGAAAGTAGTAACAGGCTGTTAGCGGAGTGGCCTTGGAGCGAGATGAGTGTGTGTGGGTGAGTTTGTGCTTGAATGAGGAAGGCCACAGTTGAAAAAGGGAGGAGTAGTGAAGACAGATTTTAAGATAACGGAGCAAGGCATAGAAGAAGAACATGTTTCAATATTTTAACAATGTCTTAGTGGGAGGAAACAGGCTGAGATAGAGGTGACTGAAGAAAGTCATGCGAGTAGAAGGCGTTAGGCAAAAAGGAAAAGGAAGTAAGTGAACGTCAAATCAAAAGAAAAGGAAGGCAGGAAGCCAAGGAGGAAGACAGAAGACGTGATGATATCTAATAGAGTTTCCAGCATGTTATCTCAAGATGTTTGTATTGGGGGACAAAGGAGAACCGTGAATGACACGGCATGCTCTGTACCCCGAATGAGAGGGTTATTTTTAGATACTTGGCCCTTATCTCACAACACAGCTGGCAGGGGTTTAGCTCAGAGAAAGGTAAAGAACATGTACTAATAACCTTCAACGTGCTGCGAAGGAGGACAGGGATGAGCGATGGAACTGTTACAGCTTCTTAAAGAACATTTGACCCTATAGTGAAAATGAAACTAAGTGCATAACACAGAGACAGAAACAAGGAAACTTTTGATTGTTCTGTTTTGTTACGACAAAACCATGCTTGTATAAAATAATATGTAAGTGAATGTTTCACTGCCTCTGTGTGTGTCCTATACAGTTCTCCCTTTAGGGTTGCATATACCTATGAATATGACATTATAAATAAAACCAGTCCATTATGTTCTCAAATGGAGCTCCAGGATATAGTCCTTTTTCACATTTAAATATCATATATATATTCATATGCAGCAAGAATTCCTGAGATATTATTAAAATATATAAAGTCTAGTATTTATTTGAATCAAGTTTTATATACCTCCCTTCACAATCACAACTGAAAGCGAATATGTTTTTAATTCAAACATTCACCAAGCAAGACAGGAGATTCATGATCATAATGAGCTTTCTGAATGGACAGCAAAAGTAATCAACATTTGTGGGTTTCATAATTGGGGCACACACGGTATTCATATTCAAAGGGTCTTTTACGTGTAAACTGTTCCCTAGTGACATACAACAGAATAAGAAGAATCGGAGGATGAAACCCTCTTTATTTTTGTCCCATATGTACATACACACAGTACAACACACAGTGAAATTGGACCTCTGCATTTGAACCCATGCTAGTACTCGCCCGGGGAGCGGTGGTGGGTGGTGGCAGTGACCAGGAGGTGAACTCCAGGTACCAAGTGTTAATTCTGCATTGGAATGGCATCACACAGCGATGTTTTGTGAAGTTCAGCGTAATTTAGGTGGTGTTTAGTCTGCTGCATGAAAGGGTCAGAGCCACACAAACAGTTATAAGAACAGTTTCAATTATGTTGGAGTTTTGACCGTTAAAATGAACTTACTTTTCCATGCTTTCTTGTAAGTAGGTGAAGTTAGGCCAGAAATCCCTACTCTGTGTAGATTCATTTAAAATTTGGTAATCTGAAAATGTCGATATAGAAAGGAATCAGCAGCAATGGTCGATCATTAGACTAGAACATGTCTGGCTTGAGTCACTAATTCACTTAGTACATGTCCTGTAAAAACTCATACAAATCAAGGCTTCTAAAGATAAATGAAGAAAATAATTATTCTTAGCTTACAGGTAGCAACAATAGTTATCTGTTATCTTACTGTTGGGAAAATACTGAATGTACCAATATCAGAGTAGCACATGATAACAAAGGCCCTACATAACTGTGTACATAACAGGATGTTTGATTACCTAGAAGAGTGTCAGGACACACTGTTTTAGCCATATGATAGCTCCACCTAACAAAAATATAAATGCAACACTTTTGTTTTTGCTCCCATTTTTCATGAGATGAACTCAAAGATCGAGTTCATCTCATGATGAACACGGTATCTCTAGCATTCACAATGCCATCAATAAAATGCACCTGTGTTCGTCGTCCATACCATAACCCCACCACCACCACCATGGGCCACTCGATTCACAACATTGACATCAGAAAACCGCTCACCCACACGACGCCACACACGCTGTCTGCCATCTGCCCTGAACAGTGAAAACCGGGATTCAGCATGCAGATGAGCTTCCCTGAGACCGTTTCTGACAGTTTGTGCAGAAATTCTTTGGTTATGCAAACCGATTGTTGCACCAGCTGTCTGAGTGGCTGGTCTCAGACGATCTTGGAGGTGAACATGCTGGATGTGGAGGTCCTGGGCTGGTGTGGTTACACGTGGTATGCGGTTGTGAGGCCGGTTGAATGTACTGCCAAATTCTCTGAAACGCCTTTGGAGACGGCTTATGGTAGAGAAATTAACATTCAATTCACGGGCAACAGCTCTGGTGGACATTCCTGCTGTCAGCATGCCAATTGCACGCTCCCTCAAAACTTGCGACATCTGTGGCATTGTGCTGTGTGATCAAACTGAACATTTTTAGAGTGGCCTTTTATTGTGGCCAGCCTAAGGCACACCTGTGCAATAATCATGCTGTCTAATCAGCATCTTGATATGCCACACCTGTGAGGTGGGATGGATTATCTCGGCAAAGGAGAAGTGCTCACTGTCACAGATCTTTTCAGATTTGTGAACAATATTTGATAGAAATGGTTATTTTGTGTATATAGAAAATGTTTTAGATCTTTGAGTTCATCTCATGAAAAATGGGAGCAAAAACAAAAGTGTTGCATTTATATTTTTGTTCAGTGTATGTGACAACGATTAACATGATGATTCAGCCTCTATGGAGATAGGCATATGACAAGCATGATCATTTCTGACGCGGGCCTTAGCTAATCTGAACTAAGGCCAGAATACTGCTTTGAACCGGTATACGTGTATCTTGTGACTGAATAACACCCTGTCTTGTATATAAGGCATGGGAAGGACACTGTTAGGGGAACTAGTTGTCCCATATGCTCTGTATATGTGATGACTACTTCCATTCTTCCAAGGATAATAAATACATGTAGTGGTAGTAGTATTCGTTTATTAGTCCCCGAGGGGAAAATGGGTTGCAGCACATCACAGAGGCATTTAAAAAGTTAAGACAATACATCACTAACAACAACATAGACACAGATAAAAACAAACAGACATAAGAAAACCAGATATCGGCAGACATGGCAAGGGGCCTATAGGCCCTCATTTGCGAAATAGGGGGGACAGGGCGTCCTAGCCATAATTTATTCAGGAGTTTGATGGCTTGTGGGACGAAAGACAGCCTAGATCTGTTCTTTTTTAAATAAGGGGCACGATATCTCCGCCCGGATGGCAACAGTGTATCCTGATATTGAAGCTTAAGCAGGGTGACGAGTGATATTTTTCTAAAACTTACCCAAGGAAACTGATGTTAAATGCTTAAGGAACTATATAATATATATCTGATGACAGGTGGTAGAGCAGCAGTATATGTATGCCCTAAGTGCGGCAAAGTGACTGCTCTTGTCCAACAAACAACTCACCTAGTGCGAGAAAACATTGTGTAATGTGTGAACTCAATATGACACCTTGAACAGTTTGAACGCTTAAAGTGACAGCTTATCGTATTAAAAAACCTAATTGGCTATAGCATAGTGTGTATACTCTTTAATGAATCTAATAATGAATATGACATCTTGCATCTTGTTTAAACACTCAGAAGCTGAACTGTCTGTGGCACTATGCTGATGTAACAATTAACGTCATAACTGTTTTGTATAATACACAAGCTGCTGTCATTTATTGTTGCCATTAAAGCCACGGCTGTCTGTCTGTCTGTCTGACCTGAATCTGATTTGTGTTGCCTCCAGCTGTGCTCTGTGAAAAAAAGAAATGAAGTGCAACCAAATTGGAGTGAACAATGATGCTGCTTTTCAACATGAAAAGCAGAGACAAGTCGAAAGGTACTGAAGAATGGAACAGATGTGTCTCTTGATGTGTCACTGCTGAAAGTGATGGTTGCAAAACACTACATGTGCCATCCGACCTCTGCAGCTCATCCAGAATGCAGCTGCTCGCCTGGTCTTCAACCTTCCTAAATCCTCCCACACCACGCCGCTCCTCCGCTCCCTTCACTGGCTTCCGATAACTGCTAGAATCCACTTCAAGACACTGGTACTTGCGTACCATGCTGCGAATGGATCTGGTCCTTCCTACATCCAGGACATGGTTAAACCGTACACCCCAGCGCGTGCACTACGCTCTGCATCAGCCAAACGGCTCGCTGCACCCTCACTGCGAGGGGGACCCAAGTTCCCATCAGCAAAAACACGTGGGTTTGCTATCCTAGCTCCAAAATGGTGGAATGAGCTCCCCATTGACATCAGGACAGCAGATAGCTTACACACCTTCCTGCGCAGACTGAAAACTCATCTCTTTCGACTCCACTTCGAGCGATAGAACTATTAACAGAGCACTTCTATACTAATAAAGGACTGGCTTATCTAAAGCCAGTTGAGTAGCACTTGAAATGTTTTTGCTCTATGAAACCTGATGTACTTATATGATTCTGTTTTCTTCAAGTTTGTATTTTGTTGGTCGAACGCACTTATTGTAAGTCGCTTTGGATAAAAGCGTCAGCTTTGCAATAAGACATGCAAAAGACACAATGCACCCAGGTGTGAAGGCCAAACAAAGAAAAAGGCAAAATAAAGAAAAAGGCATTTAAAAGAAAACATCACTGTTTCTGTAATATCATAATTGGCAATCATATTTTTATTTTTATTTAGGATCTCATTTACTTTACTTTGAACTGAGCTGAGCTGTATCTTCTTACAGCAGGAAACCACTTTTGGAGACATGGGGATAAAAAAATCATAACCCTTTCAAAAAAGGAAAACCAGTTTACAGCAACCTTAACCTTTTATGGCTTGGTTATTCAAACAAGACTATACTGTACATAGACCTATGTTTTTTAACTATTCATTAATGCAAACAGTCAATGGTTATATACAGTGGCATTTTTATATGTACAAAAGTGGTGGGGCACAACAAAATTAGATGTCTATATATAAGCTTCTGCAGTGCGGTTCATGGCTGGCACTGACTCTTCAGGTTTACAAATATTATATTTTGACCTAAATCAAAATATTATTTTCAAAAGCTTTTTTTGTCTGATGCTTCGATTAATTTTAAACAGACAGTTCAACAAAAGGATACCCATAAAATGTAACTTTATCATTTAAATATTGAATTGTTCTCTCTTAGTAAGATCCCATTTTCAATAAAATGGCGGTCTTCCCTTGACTTGAAGATGATCCTCTGATCCTTCTGGACAAAAAGTCCTCCTTATCTTCTTGTAGTTTAAAAGTCTATCATAAATCTAATCGATAGATTTATGATTTGAAAATTATAAAAGTAGGGTAGCCATGTGGATATTATCCGGCTGAACAAAACGTACATTTATCTAACAGGTACGTTTCCCACAGATCTTATTTTGAGCTATTTTCTAAAATCCTATGGAGAAATCTCATTGCTTTTTTGTGGAGGGAACCCATGCGCAGCTTACTTCCGGGTTTTAGGACGCGTCTCTCGTCTCCTCTTCACACACACCACACTTTTCACGGCACACTTACTTACAGCCAATCAGCTCTGAATTATGTGAGATGACGTATGGTGGGGATGGCAGCTCTATGCCCCTATGGTCATTATTTTTTGTCACACACATTAAATAGGACAATACTCTGAGCATGCGCAGTGTAGTTTTTATAGTCACCGTTCACTTAGACAGGGAGAGGGAGGGGCAGGATCGGGTGTTGTCCCACATGGCTCAATAGGCACACACTGTAGACACTAATTAGAAGAACACAGACTAAAACAGCAATGTACAGACTAATCAGATGATTAAACATGATCTTAATATATATTTTATACTTTTTTGCATTTTTTTGTAATCATTATTTTGAATACTTTCTGCTGACACTAGGTGGGGCTGTGCTCCATTACATTTAGCTGACGCTTTTATCCAAAGCGACTTACAATAAGTGCGTTCGACCAACAAAATACAAACTTGAAGAAAACAGAATCATATAAGTACATCAGGCTTCATAGAGCAAAAAAATGTCAAGTGCTACTCAACTGGCTTTAGATAAGCCAGCCCTTTATTAGTATATAAGTGCTTTGTTAATAGTTCTATCGCTCGAAGTGGAGTCGAAAGAGATGAGTTTTCAGTCTGCGCCGGAAGGTGTGTAAGCCATCTGCTGTCCTGATGTCAATGGGGAGCTCATTCCACCATTTTGGAGCCAGGATAGCAAACCCACGTGTTTTTGCTGATGGGAACTTGGGTCCCCTAGCAGCGATGGTGCAGCGAGCCGTTTGGTTGATGCAGAGTGGAGGGCACGTGCTGGGGTGTACGGTTTAACCATGTCCTGGATGTAGGAAGGGCCAGATCCATTCGCAGCATGGTACGCAAGTACCATTGTCTTGAAGTGGATTCTAGCAGTTATCGGAAGCCAGTGAAGGCAGCGGAGGAGCGGCGTGGTGTGGGAGAATTTAGGAAGGTTGAAGACCAGGCGAGCAGCTGCATTCTGGATGAGCTGCAGAGGTCGGATGGCACATGCAGGTAGACCAGCCAGGAGGGAGTTGCAGTAGTCTAGGCGTGAGATGACGAGAGCCTGGACCAGAACCTGCGTCGCTTTCTGGGTCAGCTGGGAACGCATCCTCCTGATGTTGTAAAGCGTGTATCTGCAGCAGCGGGTTGTAGCAGCGATGTTTGCAGTGAAGGACAGGTTGTTATCTAGGGTCACACCCAGATTCCTTGCAGTCTGAGTCGGGGAAACAACAGAGGTGCCAATGTTGATTGTTAGGTCAAGAGTGGGACAATCTTTTCCCGGAAGGAAAAGCAGTTCAGTCTTGTCAAGGTTGAGCTTGAGGTGATGATCAGACATCCACTGAGAGATGTCAGCTAGACAAGCAGAGATGCGTGCGACGACCTGGGTCTCTGAGCGGGGAAAGGACAGAATTAATTGGGTGTCGTCAGCGTAGCAGTGGTATGAAAAACCATGCGGGCTAATGACTGATCTGAGCAAGTTTGTGTAAAAGAAGAATAGGAGGGGACCAAGAACAGAGCCCTGAGGGACCCCTGTAGTTAATTGACAAGGGTCGGACTCGGACCCTCTCCAAGTAACCCTGTAGGTGCGGTCTTTGAGGTATGAGGTGAGGAGGGAAAGTGCAGAGCCTGAAACTCCAAGTTCTTGGAGAGTGCAAAGGAGGATCTGATGATTCACCGTGTCGAATGCAGCAGACAGGTCCAAAAGGATGATGACAGAGGAGAGGGAGGCTGCTTTAGCAGTGTGCAGTTACTCAGTGACAGCAAGGAGGGCAGTTTCTGTGGAGTGACCTGCCTTGAAACCAGACTGGTGCGGATCCAGAAGGTTGTTCTGATGGAGATAGCAGGAGAGTTGTCTGAAGACAGCGCGTTCAAGTGTTTTAGACAGGAACGGGAGGAGAGAGACAGGCCTGTAGTTTATAACATCTGACGGGTTGAGAGTGGGTTTCTTTAGGAGAGGGTTTACTCTTGCCTCCTTGAGACCGTTTGGAAAGTGACCAGAAGTTAGATAAGTGTTGATGAAATGGGTGAGAAACGGTAGAATATCAGGAGCGATAGTCTGAAGGAGGTTTGAGGGGATAGGGTCCAGAGGACAGGTGGTAGGGCGGGCAGAGGTAATGAGGGTAAGAACCTCACTTGGAGAGAGAGGGGAAAAGGAGGTCAGTGTGTGGGTGAAAGGAGGGTCTGGTGACCCAGCGGTGAGTAGAGGTGAGTCAGAAAAAGAAGAGCGAATATCATCAACCTTTTTTTCAAAGTGGTTAACAAAGTCGCTTGACAGAAGGAAGGAGGGGGAAGGGGCTTTGGGGGGGTCCAGGAGGGAGGAGAAGATGGAAAATAGTTTTTTGGGATTGGAATAGGAAGATTGGATCTTATCTTGAAAGAAAGTGCTTTTTGCCTGAGAGATCGAAGCAGAGAAAGAGGAGAGGAGAGCCTGATAGGTTAGGACAGGGGTGGGGAACCTTTTTCCTCTCAAGGGCCATTTCAATGTTTTCAACATCCTCCGAGGGCCGTACAACTTATTGACCTCTGCTTAAAAATACTAAAATCACAGCCCACTCATTTCACCTTTCTTTCATGCTGTGCAAAGAAAAAGCAACCTCTGAATCCAGCTATCTTGCCATGACTCGTGCATGCACGTGCACGGTGTGGCATGACCACCAACACAGAAAGATATGGACACAAGATGTGTGCAAATGTATTTAGACTCCTATCCATGTGAACATGATTTAAGGGGGGGGACCTAACCTCCTCTAGGGAAGATTTTTTTTTAAATGTTGAAGTTAAAAGCATCAATCTGGTGCACTTTGAGAGCAACATTAGGAGCTCTATGGATACATCTCTCAGCACCCAGATGAAACAGAACTGTAAACAGATTTATTTTTCTTTCTGGATATTTTAAAAATCACTCTCCTTCAAATTGTATTCTTGTTTATTAATAACAACTTTTTTTTACTGTCATATAGTATTTTATACCCGTTTACTTTATTATCTTATTTTTTTATAACTATAATGAGCATATAAAGATGTTCCTTTACCTCACTGGTTGTAGAAAAAGCTTCTTGTACTCGTTAGCATAGCTAGCTAACCAGATGCTAATATCAACAAAGTTATTGACTGTATGATCAGTGTGACAGATGAGCAGATCGCCACCGGGCTTTCAACTAAAGACACAGCCACGCAAAAACTACAGCATGTGTACGGCTCCTTATGGTTACTGCAATTTTTGGAAGTGCCGGAGCGGAGTGGCGTTCTGGTGCTCTCCGTCAGAACTGCACCCCTGTCAGACGGGATATATACCACGTGATGACACGTTAGGCTTGTGTTGTGTTCAAGGACCCTGACCTTGGCCAGGAAAAACAGGCACTCGCTTGTTTAATTATTTTGCGGTGTTTATAAATTACCTCGAGGGCCGTACCAAATGGTCTCCCGGGCCGTATACGGCCCGGAGGCCGGAGGTTCCCCACCCCTGGGTTAGGAGGTCGTCACGGTGTTTGGATTTCCACCATTTCCGCTCTGCTGCCCGAAGGACGGTTCTATTAGCACGCAGTGCATCATTTAGCCAGGGAGCAGGAGGGGACTGACGAGCCTGCCGAGATGTGAGAGAACAGAGAGAGTCCAGAGAGGATGAGAGAGTAGAGAGGAGAGTTTCTGCAGCAGAGTTTGGAGGCAGGAGTTGGAACGAGTCAGAGGAAGGGAGGGCTGAGAGCACCGATGAGGCAAAGGTAGAGGGGGAGAGGGAACAAAGGTTACGGCGGACAGGTGCAGGATGAGAAGAGATTAGTTTGTTATGTTTGGAAAGGGGTAGAGAGAATGAAATGAAGAAGTGATCAGATGTGTGGAGCGGGTTTAGAGAGAGGTTAGAAGTAGCGCAGTTCCTTGAGAATATGAGATCAAGGACATTGCCAGCTTTATGAGTTGGTGGGGATGGAGACAGTGAGAAAGCAAAGGTGGTTAACAGAGATGTTAGTTCGTCTATCTTCCCTGTCTGGAGGTTGAAGTCTCCGAGAAGTACAGCGGGAGGACCAGTTTCAGGGATGTGTGAGAGGAGATTATCTAATTCCTCCAAGAAGTCCCCCAAGGCGCCTGGTGGACGGTAGAGAACAACAATGGTTAATTGTATAGGATGGGTTACTGTGACGGCATGGAATTCAAAGGTGGAAGGAGTGAAGTTAGGTAGCTTGAAGAGGGAAGGGCTCCATTTGGGAGAGAGCAGGAGACCAGTGCCACCTCCTCTGCCAGTGGGTCTGGGTGTATGGGAGAAGGAATATGCTGTGGAGAGAGCTGCTGGGGTGGATGTGTTGAATGGAGTAATCCAGGTCTCAGTGAGAGCAAGGAAATCCAGAGACTGCAGGGAAGCGTAGCCAGAGATGAAGTCAGCCTTAGGAACAGCTGACTGGCAGTTCCACAGGCCGCCTGAAACTAGATGTTGGATCTCAGTGGAGCATGTGGGATAGAGGAGAGCAGACCGGTTATATCGATTACGAGATACACGGGGCCAGTGATAATTGCGAGAAGACACATGAACAGGAATGGAGAAAATACACATGATTATAGCCTGAGGGGCTAAACAACCAAATAAAATAAAACACCAGCGACACTTAGCTCAATCAAAGTAGGATTTGCCTCCTCTTTGCCTCCCTCGTGACTCCCGCAAGACTCTAATGTCTTTGCCAGTCTTACTCCAGCAGGACTCTATTGTCTGACGCTCCAGGAAAGTGCTACCTAAAATGGACACCTGATTGCTGAGTTCTCACAGCTGTGGGGCCACGTCCCTTTAATTAGTTAACTCTCTGCAGCTGGTGGCCCTCAAAAGGAAATCGAGACTGGCTCCCTCTTGACTTGTTATTGTCTTTTAAGTCAATTAAATTAAACCCTAAGTTATAAAGTTATGAGTTTAACCCTTAATACTGTTACACCTACTCAATAAAGCTCTTAGTATTCTACAAATGTTTAAATCAAAGTTAACCCTAGCAGTCAGTTAGTTCAGTTTTAAGGTTTTCAGTCAAATTACCTGTCCCATGTTTCTGCCTGACAGATACTGTAGCAGTTTTGAGATTTAAAATCACAATTTCAGTCAGATCAACTACAGAGCATTGATACAGAGTACACACACTGAAACAGAGAAGTCTAAAAACAGAATGTTACTCACACAATTCTAGAAGTCTCCAGTTGCTTTCCTGTCAAAATCGAGTTGCACACTCGCCCCACCTGCCCCTAATGACCAGTCGCCACTGGTTATATACATGTACTGACAAAGTTCTGGTGAAACTGTTACCAAGTGCCTTGCAAACCCTAACACAAACCATGGGAAAATAAAGCAGTAAAAGTGTACCGATCACCGTCCAACAGAACCAATGCCTCCATGAAAAGCTCCTTTCACAATTGTTATCCTCAATCACACAGACCTGCAGCCCCATTATCAAACACATCTCTCTTGAATTGAATCAACAGCTCTGGATGCCCATTATGCTGACATCTCAGGCTGCTGTGACCTCTCTGTGTATTTGCAGAATAAAGAGCCTTTCTGAGGCTTATTATCCGCACACGGTTACTTTTTTCACAATTTATTTTGAGTTTGAAGTTCAGGTGCTGTGAAGCTAAGTGCACAGCCATTGTACTGAAAAGAAAGACAAGAAGAGAACCTGGATTTATGTTCTGTTCAGCCACTTGCAGATTTAAAGTTCACATTTTGTTTATCATTAAATGTGTACAGTATTTGGCAATCATATAATGTGCCCTAATTTTCAAACATTTAGCTTGAAAACATTTAGTCATAAAGGTTTGGGTTCATATTTGGTGCACATATTAATATGTTATATCAGTTTTTGATTGGTGCTGTACCTTCTTTTCAGGGTACTTTTCAGAATGTATTGACTAAAATGTGTTCTGTCTGACGTAGACAATTTTCAGAAACACAGAATCACAGAATTGAACATACTTGTGGGGCAAAAATTCTGTGTAGCAATGCAGTGGGAGTCACCGACTCAGGAAGGAGACACGGGGTGAGCTGGAGCTTAGATGTCAAACACTGATGGTTTATTAGGAGCTTTCGGCCGGAGAATTTACAAAACAAGTCCAAGAGCCAGAGGTGTTGACTTCACGGTAGAGTTGCCACGTCAATTATTATTATTATTATTATTATTATTTATTCAGTTTTGTATTTTGCCCTGTGTGTTAAAATAAATCCCCTGTGTTGTATGATCAGTCATGAATTTACCTCCGTGTATGCACTATGAACTCAAATCACCCAGTCCTAGTGACCACAGTGACCGGAGTAAACTCTAAGGATTTAAATCTCTTTGATGAAAATCTAATAAGACATAACGGTTTCGACTCTCACATTGACCCAGACTCTAATTTCTTCAGAAATCTTACCAACAACTGCTGCTAGCGAAACACTTTTTAACATAGAACTCAAAGCTATTAATGGCTTTTCATTAATACACTTTGCCTGTAGCCTTAATGCAAATAGCAAATAGTGACTAAATCAAACTATATCTTCAACTCATAAGTAGATCTTTTGACATCATTGCAATCTCAGAGACCTGGCAAACTGACTCAAACACTGTTGACAATTCTTTACCCGATTATGTGGCTTTTCATATGAATCGCAAACTCCAAAGAGGTGGAGGGGTTTCACTGTTTGTTAAAAACACACTTTCTGCGAGATTGGTAGAAAGTCTCTCCCTCTGCTGTAACAACCTCTTTGAATCTGTCACCGTAGACATTGAGCTAAAACAGAAAAAAACATATACTCGTCTCATGCATGTATAGAAAGCCTGGAAGTAATCTTGAGGAATTTAATGAACAAGTAGAACAAATGCTCAGACCTCATAGAAATAAAAACCTTTATGTGTGTGGAGATTTCAACGTTAATTTATCAAAATGCAACTCGCACCAACAGGCGAGACACTTCATGGATATGTTTTTTTCTCTCGGGCTTCTCCCTCTAATAACCAAACCAACCAGGTTAACTAGCACTACTGAAACGTTAATTTATAACATTTTCACTAACGTCCTTGAAACGGAACATCATAGTGGGGCCCTCATCACTGATGTCATGATCACCTATACCAATATTCACAATTTGCGGAAAATAACCTGTAAATAACAAAGAACAAAAGACAAACATAACTAAGCGGACATTAAATGACAGTTCTCTAAATAAATTAAATATTAACGTAAAAAATGAAAAATGGCAAGAAGTATTTGAGATTCAAGATGTAAACAAATCCTATAATGAGTTTGTAAGGATTTTCATGCAAAGCATGAACGAATGTTGTCCATCTATTAAAATTAAGATTGGCAACAGGAATAATAATGACTCAAAACCCTGGTTCACTCGTGGACTGAAAAACGCTTGCTGTAAGAAAAATGCACTCTATAGGACATTTTTGAAAAGTAAAAGCACTGAAGATGAAAGTCGTTATAAATTGTATAAAAACAAATTGACTACAATCCTTAGAAACTGTGAAAAACGATACTTCTCTGAAAAATTTGAAAATGCCATTGGAGATATGAAAACCACTTGGAAGGTAATAAATAGCATAATTAAGAAGAAAATAACTGACAACAGAAATTAATTCAAAAAAATCCAAACCGAAGGAAAAACCCCAACGGATGTTGCAAATAGCTTCAATGAGTTCTCTACTGAAATTGGCCCCAACCCGGCGAGTAAAATCAACCCAACTTTATGTAAAGTGGATGATTTTCTGAAAAACTGCAACCAACAGAGTATGTTCCTGAACCCAATTACAGAAAATGAACTGCTTGATATTGTTAATACTCAACACAATAAACAGTCCAAAGATTATTTAGGACGTAGTAGGAATAGTGTTAAACAAGTTGCACCAAACATTGTAGCCCCCCTAGTAAATATATGCAATAAATCGTTCCAACAACGTATTTTCCCCAATGAAATGAAAATCGCGAAGGTGATTCCGGTTTTCAAATCTGGTGATAAATCAAGCTTGAATAATTATACACCGATTTCTTTACTACCACAATTCTCAAAAATCCTGGAAAAACTCTTTAACAACCGTCTGGAGTCATTCCTCAGCAAATTTAATATACTATGCCCCAGCCAATATGGATTTCAGAAAAATCACTCTACTTCTTCAGCAGTAATTGAACTGGTTGAAGAAATTACCAACAACATTGAGAAAAAAATGATTACAGCTGGTATACTGTATTCATTGACCTTAAAAATGCTTTTGATACTACCATACTATACTGCTACACAAATTAGAACATTATGGCATAAGGGGTCAAGCCAAAGAATGGGTTAAGAGTTATATGATAAATAGGCTACAATATGAGAATATAGACGAGGCAAAATCAAACAATCTTCCTATAACATGTGGAGTCCCTCAAGGATCAATTTTAGGTCCAAAACGGTTCCCGATTTATATTAATGACATAATCAACACCTCCAACATGTTAACATTCATATTGTTTGCCGATGATACCACCATTCTCTCCCATCATAATCTTGGTGATCTTGTTAAAATTGTTAATGCAGAATTAGAAATACTATGTAACTGGTTTGCAGTTAATACATTATCCCTTAATGTGGCCAAAACAAATTACATGTTATTCAATACAAAGTCTGAGAGTAGAAATGACTGTATTATACGGATTTGCAATACTGAGATAGAGAAAGTTGGTGCATGTAAATTGTTAGGACTCATTGATGATGAAAAACTCAACTGGAAGCACCATATAAATTATGTACAAACTAAACTGTCAAAAACAATAGGAAAACATACTCAGAACTCTTTATAACAGTCTATTTCTCCCTTACCTTTATTACTGCTCCGAAATATGGGGTAACACGTACTCAACAAATCATAATATCATATCTCAAATAATAATATCTCAAAAAAAAGTATTACGAATAGTCTGTGGTGTTGGTAAATGTGAACACACAAATCCCATATTTAAAAAAAACTCAATCTATTCAAATGTCTTGATATAGTTAAGCTTAAAACAGTACTGATTATGCACAACATTTTCCATAACAAAATGCCTACTAACATTCAAAAGCAGTTCCAAACCACAGTCAGGAAACACCCAACTAGGCATCCTAACTGGTTGTGTAGCAAGCCCTGTAGAACAACCATCAAATCACACAGCTTATCCATAATCGGAGTTCGAACGTGGAATGGACTTCACCCAGACCTTTCAAGTATTACAAGTCATCAATAATTCAAAACTAAAGTAAAAACTATTCTATTTGCAGATTACTCCAGCTAACAAATATTGGATATTCCCAGTATTATTTATATATGCATTTACTTTTTTCTTGCCCTAACTTTTATTTATTTTTTTCAGTTTTCATTCGTTTTCTGTATTTCTTTGTACTCCTTAATTTCTATACGTGTTTGACTAAATAAATGCCATTGTTATATTGATGATAATGATGATGCTGACGCTTCTAATAAATGTGTTCATTTGTGTGTATGAATTATACATTTTTGTTTTTGTATGATTTTAGTAGAATAAATAAATAAATGAAAACATTTCTGAAGAACTCTACCCCCTATGTATTAGTTAGCTAGTTCAGAGAGAATAATCAACATTGTGCATAACAAGATAGAATCATAACACCTCTATCAGCTGACGCCAACAGGTAGGAGCAGGGAGACAAAATACTGAGAGCACAGCAGCCAAGGTTACAGGTGTGTGTGCTCAGTCAGGACAGTATGAACTGATAAACTGGGTCAAAGTTATGGGCTTTGGAAAATATTTCCCCAACAATACTTTTTTGTTTGTTTTGACTTTATTGTTTGATTAATGTTCAATCAGTGTTTCATAAATACCTGTCAAGTTGTAATGTTGAGAGTTACTTAGAAGCTAGTACAAGTCATTTATAGGGCTGTTATGGGTCAACCTTGCAGTACTCCCAAACTCCTTATATATGGAAGTCCTTTTATTAATTCCTTATATTACACAATTGTTGCCATATTCTTTATGGATGTCTGCTGCTGTTGATGCTGTTTTTTAAAAGCTGTATCTATGACAGATTTTATTTTATTTGTTTTCATTTTATGTGGACAGCCTGGTCAAAAAACAGTGAATCTATAGACTAACTGTATAAAAGTAATCACGCTCCTCGTATGTAGTCATGGATGAAAACCCCCTGTCACAAACACTCAATACACCGAGTGACCACAGTTATTAATAGAGTGATGGCTCACTACACAATATTATGACAGAACTCAGAGATCCATACTTTTCATTGCCTTTTTATTATCATCTCCATATGCTGTTTGCATGTCAATCAGAACAGCCATTAATCTCTTAGGATATTATAGACATCAACTATATTTAAATCCAGCTTCAATTACTTATTGTCAAGGAAGCTTATAAAACTACCCCTTGACACAAAGTGAGATGATATGGAAACCTACCATATTTAGACTTAAAGTAGGTGCCATATTGTTTTTGAGCCCTAATCGCATGCATCATTATCCATGTAAATGTATTTATTGCAATTCATCTATTTTCTGGTATTTGCTTACTTCACGTTTCATCTTCTTAACTGATTAAACTGTTGGCTGTAACGCCTTAAATTGTTTTTTGCTGATGTGTTGCTTCTACCATAACAGTTTCACTTATACAGTAGCTCCATGCCATTAGATCATTTACCGTGTTGTAAAATATTATATTATGCGATAAAATATGTGTTTGAAGCAGTTTGAGACCACTGTTTAAACACTACTCTCCTGCAGGCACAAGGTTTCTTAGGTTTAGGTAATTCTGTATCAGAAAAAGTCCTACTCTGATGTTAGAAAAGTGTGTGTGAAGAGAGGATTTCCTAAGCTATACGACCATACACAAGAAGCATACCATCCATTTGTGTCACGCAATGCGTATTTGGGTGTCATCTTTACTTTCTGCTATGTCAGGGAGATAATGACCTGAGTTTGTTGATAGCCTATGATGTCTAGAGATTTTAGAGAGAATGAATAGAGAGGCTGGGTATAGTGAAGCTATAGATGTTTAAATTCCTCTGATGACCGAACTTTGACAAGTATTGAATTGCATCTATTGAATTTGGCCTGGAAACGTTATTAAATTCATTTTGATAGTTTAAATGTCAGGTTGACAGGATAAAAAAGAAAAACAACGTAGCTAGAGGATATTACATTTCTCACTGACTGTCAGATTCCTGCCCTGCATGGACCTCAGAAGAAACCAAAATGTTTTATGCTGAACCTCAGGTTTCCATCATTTCTCTGCTGTGCTAAATTCCCACACTCGGATGAACTTGGAAGTACTTCTGGAAATATAAAAATACTGTCCCATTAAGCCTTTCACTTTCTCACGCATTTCAGTTTGTTTTTTATTCTGCTGTCTCTCTTTTTGCAAGGATTTTTTCAGATTTCATGTTGCCCATCAAATAAACCTGTTTGTTTCAATAGCTTTGCCCTAAGTTTTCCATCACCACTACTCAGCATGTTGAGAGAATAAGACAATCCATAGAAATGAGGACAATCCGTTCAAAGCTATTAAAATGTAATTGCGTGGCTGACAGGAGATAATGACAAACCAACTGGAGAAGTAAATTGAGCAAGTGAAGTGCCTCCATTCCTCGGCAGTTCATAATAAATAGCAGCTTGGGCTGGCAGATTGGTTCTCCTATGAGCAACAAAATAATCCTGTGCCATGACTGTCCAGAGCATTAATTCTGAATATCAAAAGCCAACATTAAAATTCATCAGGTTTCACACAACACGTGACACTAATGGACTTCTGTTGGCTGCACAAAGCTAGATCATAATGTACATGCAGAATGTGTGGAATTATAAAAGCTTCCCATGTTTATTTTACATGATTTTATTTTACCTTATAATGCATTTTATTGTCATTAGTTACTTAATGCTTTATCATTTTGGCTTAACATAACTCTATTGTATTATGTTTATATAAGGTGATACTGCAGACACTATTTCATATCACAGAAACAGAGAAAAGTATTTTCCAAACTATCTGTGTGTCTGTGTGTGTGTGTGTGTGTGTGTGTGTGTGTGTGTGTGTGTGTGTGTGTGTGTGTGTGTGTGTGTGTGTGTGTGTGTGTGTGTGTGTGTGTGTGTGTGGTGTGTGTGTGTGTGTGTGTGTGTGTGTGTGTGTGTGTGTGTGTGTGTGTGTGTGTGTGTGTGTGTGTGTGTGTGTGTGTGTGTGTGTGTGTGTGTGTGTGTGTGTGTGTGTGTGTGTGTGTGTGTGTGTGTGTGTAGGAGTGGAGACAGGTGTGTGGGAGCCAGGCTGCCAGGTGTCCACAATCCAATCACCTCTGCCATAAGACTCCGGCCCTGACTCCTCCAGGGTGTGTGTGTGTGTGTGTGTGTGTGTGTGTGTGTGTGTGTGTGTGTGTGTGTGTGTGTGTGTGTGTGTGTGTGTGTGTGTGTGTGTGTGTGTGTGTGTGTGTGTGTGTGTGTGTGTGTGTGTGTGTGTGTGTGTGTGTGTGTGTGTGTGTGTGTGTGTGTGTGTGTGTGCTCACTCCCATCCCGTCACATATTGACGGACGGTCAGGGCCCCTCCCCGTCGCTCTATTACTTACAGGGTACCCCTTGGAAGTCAGGCTTCTACGGGCAGGGCGTCCCATAGACCTTCATTGCGGACAGCGGACCCCTTGACCGTCAAGCTTCTATGGGCAGGGCGTCCCATAGACCTTCATAGACCATGTGATCAACAACAATGGCTGACCTTCGTGTTATTCTCGGTGGAAAATGCCTATTTTAAGGTTAATTTGGCCATTAAAATGCATTTTGATGTCATTTTATGCGATTAATATGAGTTGTTATTTCTGATTATTTGTGCAGTAGATGTACATGATGTTTAGTTTGCTAGTTATGACGAAGATTACTTCATGAATGTGTACACATTCATGGTTGCTAAGCTGGTTGCTATGGACGCTGCAACAGCTCCCAGACCACGTGATCAACAACAATGGCCGACCTTCGTGTTATTCTCGGTGGAAAATGCCTATTTTAAGGTTCATTTGGCCATTAAAATGCGTTTTGATGTCATTTTATGCGAGTAATATGAGTTTGTATTTCTGATTATTTGTGCAGTACATGTACATGATGTTTAGTTTGCTAGTTATGACGAAGATTACTGAAATCTGTATTTTTTAAATCTTTTTTTCCTTCTAATTTGTTGTTCTTTTCAAAATAACACACTGTTATTTACTCACCAATAACACACAATTATCCTTGCTTTTATTTATTGGTTTCATTCCATAATCTCGGGCTTTTTTGGCGTCCGTCAGGAACTGAATTTCAAAATAAAAATAACCGGAAACAGACCTAGGCCTATAAGGGACATTTCGAGCATCATTGCGATTGTCAAAATGTTTTAGTTTAGGATTGCCGAAGACACTACACTACCCATAATCCCCAGCTATCGTTTAGGAATACAGTTCCCGTGATTAATCTTCAAGGTCTGGGATTGGATGTTGGAGTGGCAGTGCGCCAAGGTTACACCGAGCGTCAAACAGCTGTTTGAAATGGAACGAAACCACGCCAGACTATCCAAAACTGGAATCGAACGCCACCCCAGAACTACACACTTCACTATTGTGTTTCGCAAAATGTTCTATGGGACGTCTCTACTGAACGTTTTCGTTTTTCCCACAATTAGAAGTTGCCAGTATTAAACACATTGGTGTTATCAAATGTAAAACATATAATTAATAAATGGGTGAAAATCGCTGTCCGTAATGCGCACCATCAATATATAGCATTAATATACCCACATGACAGCTCATTGATACTTTGTAATTCTACTCCACTACAATTCAGAGGTTAACCTGGTATTTTTACTCCACTACACTTATTTGAGTTACTTTGCAGATTCTGATTAATGATGTGAAATATAAACAACCCTTAAATCAGACTTTAGTTACACCTGAGTAAAATTCAGGTAAGGTGATTGTCAAGTGCCAACAATCAGGAGAGATATTTGATAGTTGGTGCTTGAGAAGACTAAACATGTATCTGCAATTGACATGAATGGAAACGAGTAATAAAGTATATGCATTACTCGTTATTCTCTACTAATAGTTAATTAAAGACTGTATATTATGGCTATTTTGCACATCCCTTTCAAGATTTTCAAAGGTTTATTGACATATCATATACACAACTACGGTGTAGTTATGCAATGAATGAAAAACTTGGGTCACAGGTTCCTCAACAGTGCATTACAAGACATCTATCAATATGTGTGTACCTCCACCATTAAACTGTCATATTCTGCACATTTCTTATTCTATCTACATACATAAGAGTATAATCCATATGTATAATATCAGTTAAAATAAGTGCTTCAACATAGTTAACATTGCAGGAAAGCAATATATTAGACGTTAAGTACTTTGTCAGGCTTAATATTTATCTGTAGATAGATACCCCCAAAGTTGTTTTCTTATTTAAAAGAAGACCTTAATCTGTTATTTAATGTTTAAATAAAGGTTAATTCGTTTTTTGGACCTCCTATTATTATCTTTGTACACCCTGCACTAAACTGTTTTATTGTAGAGATCACTTATAGTATCTTCTTGATTTTTTATATTCTATATTTCTATCACAGACCTTCTGTCACAGTTTGCTTTCTCACTCACCTATTTTCTGCATTAACTTTCCTTAGTCACCTGGTAGTCACACCCTGTCTCTCTCTCACTCTGTTACACCCATCAGCTCCATTAGTATTTAGGCCCACTTCACTTTCACCTCAGTGCCAGATTGTACTTTGCAGCATGCCAGTCTTTCCCGCATTACCCTTCAGATTGCTCTCCCGGTTTCGACCCTGCCTGTCCCTGACCAGCCTGCCTCGCCTGCTCCCTGACCCGTTCTGTACCTGCGACTCCCGTCCTGCTTTCTCCTGGAACCCTCGCCTGTCCCCGACCAGCCCTTTGCCTACTATCTGCCGTTTTGTCTCCTACCAGCCTATTGCCATCAATAAAGCTGGTTACCGACTATCCCTGGTTTCCCGTGTTCTGCATTTTGGTCCTCAGCTCGTTTGTGACAGAACGATCTGGCCAGAAATGGACCAAGCAAACACGGGTCTCCTAGAGACCGCTTTGAAAGGGTTGAGGATGCCATCCAAAGACAGGAGGTCACGATAGCTACCTTAGCTACAGAGACCCACCAGGCAACCTCAATCCAGGGACAAACGCTGGTTTACCTTACCTCCCAGATGCAACAGATGGCCGCCACGGTACAACAGCTAGCTGCTACCATGGCTGCTACCGTCCCTCCGCCCGCAGCTCCGTGCTCGCTCCAGCCCCTGGCCCGACGGGATGCTGAGTTTGAGCCAGGGTTCCGTGATGGTGGTGGATTACGCTATTGACTTCCGCACCAGCAGCCACCGCAGCAGCTGGAACGAGCCGGCGCAGTGTGACGCATATCTGAGAGGATTAGCGGATTATATGAGAGATGAGCTGGTTTCCTATGATCTCCCTGCTTCCTTGGATGGGTTGATTGAGCTCACCTCTCGGATTGACAGACGAATCCAGACCCGGAGAGGAGAGCAACAGACAACAACTTCCGGTTTCTGGGAGATTTCGACTTCCGGTTTCGGCGGAGAATTCCCATTCCTACTCTGACTCACGGTACGGGGAGGTCGAGCCCATGCAAGTGGGTCATACCAGTCTTACCTCTGAGGAGAGGGAGTTACGTCGAAGAGGTAATCTTTGCCTTTACTGTGGTCAGGCTGGACATATGGTTTCCCGTTGTCCGGTAAAAGGCAGAGCTCATCAGTAATGGGGAGTATACTGGTGGGCCAAACCTCTGAGCTGATCCCCAATCTAAGACCCTTGTGCCATGCTCAACTCCTCCTGACAGGCAAATCTCTGGCTCTGGCTGTTTTTATCGACTCCGGATCAGATGTTAGCATCATTGACGAGGAGCTCGCACTACAGCTGGGCATCCAACAGGTTCGGTTGCTCCAGCCGGTACCGGCTAATGCTTTGGATGGTCACCTACTGGGAACGGTGACACACCAGACGACGCCGGTACATATGCTCATGTCTGGGAACCACCATGAGACAATCCAGTTTCATGTGCTACGGTCCCCCCAAATCCCTCTGATTTTGGGTTATCCGTGGCTACAACCGCCACAACCCAAACATTGACTGGGCAACTGGGTCTATCCTAGGTTGGAGTTCCTCCTGTCATCAGGTTTGCCACAAGCAGGCTTCCGCACCTCAACTATCTGTGGATATGAACCTGGTTCCGGATGTCACAGGGGTTCCGGCAGAATATTTGGACTTTAAGGAGGTTTTTAGCAAGGCTAAGGCGACATCTCTCCCACCTCATCGGCCCTATCACTGCGCCATTGAGCTACATCCAGGAGCAGTCCCACCCAAGGCCCGGTTGTACTCGCTTTCGGCACCAGAGAGGAAGTCCATGGAGACTTACATCAATGACTCTCTGGCTGCAGGAATTATTCGTCCTTCCACATCACCCGCAGGAGCAGGGGTTTTTTTTGTGGCGAAGAAGGACAAGACCCTGAGACCCTGCATTGACTATCGGGGCCTGAACGACATCACGGTGAAGAATCGTTATCCCTTGCCACTCATCTCGTCAGCATTCGAGTTACTACAGGGGGCTACAATCTTCACTAAGCTGGATCTACGAAACGCTTATCACCTGGTACGAATCCGTGAGGGGGACGAATGGAAGACCGCCTTCAACACCTCTTCGGGACATTACGAGTACCTGGTGATGCCATTTGGACTTACCAATGCCCCTGCAGTTTTCCAAGCATTGGTGAACGACGTACTCCGGGACATGTTGGATCGTTATGTTTTTGTTTATCTGGATGACATTTTGATCTTTTCAAAGAACCTCAAGGAACACGTCCATCATGTCCAGACAGTCCTCCAGAGACTTCTGGAGAATTCGCTGTTCGTCAAGACGGAGAAGTGCGAGTTTCACACTTCTTCGGTCGCCTTTCTTGGCTACATTGTGGGTCAAGGAAGTGTGGAGATGGATCCTTCTAAGGTTTCAGCGGTTACCTCGTGGCGGGTCCCTGATTCCCGGAAGGAGCTGCAGCGTTTCCTGGGATTCGCCAACTTTTACAAACGGTTCATCCGTGGCTACAGCACCGTGGCTGCCCCACTCACCGCCCTGACCTCGTCCAAGGTGACGTTCTGATGGTCCCCTGCACCCGAGGAGGCTTTTCAGGACCTCAAGGGCCGGTTTACATCGGCTCCTATCCTGCAGGTACCAGATCCCGCTGGTCAGTTGGTGGTGGAGGTGGATGCTTCTGACGTAGGGGTGGGGGCCATCCTGTCGCAACGTTCTGGTTAGAACCAGAAGCTCCACCCCTGTGCTTTCTTTTCGAGGAGATTGAGTCCGGCGGAGAGGAACTATGACGTGGGGAATCGGGAGCTTCTAGCAGTCAAGTTGGCGTTGTAGGAGTGGCGACACTGGCTTGAGGGGACAGAACAACCATTTCAGGTTTGGACCGACCATAAGAACCTAGAATACATCAGGTCGGCCCAAAGACTGAATTCCCGGCAAGCCAGGTGGTTGTTACTTTTTACCCGGTTTAATTTTTTTCTCTCCTACCACCCGGGCTCCCGCAACGTTAAGGCCGACGCTTTGTCCCGGCAGTTCGGGAAGGGGGGAGACACCTGGGGTATTCCGGACACTATTCTTCCTGCTCCTCGGGTGTTCGGCGTCCTCACTTGGGAGATTGAGGAGAGGGTTAAGACCGCTTTGGTGGACCAACCCGGTCCTAGTTCTTGTCCTCTCAACCGTTTGTTTGTGCCTCAGATTTTGAGGGCTGAGGTGCTTCAGTGGGCTCACAGCTCCAGACTTTCCTGCCACCCTGGAATTCAACGTACCAAAGGGAGGGTTCTACAACGGTTCTGGTGGGCCACGCTGGAGGCTGACACCCGGGAGTTTGTGAACGCCTGTCCTGTGTGCAATCGGCACAAACCATCTCACCAAGCGCCAGCTGGCCTCCTTCATCCATTACCGGTCCCACGTCGCCCTTGGTCACATATTTCTTTGGACTTTGTGACTGGTCTACCAGAGTCCCACGGACATACTGCCATCTTGAAGGTGGTAGATCGGTTTAGTAAGATGGCTCATTTCGTACCCCTGCCTAAGATCCCGTCAGCTAAGGAGACGGCAGAACTGATTCTTATCCACGTTTTTCGCATTCACGGACTGGCGACTGATGTGGTTTCCGACCGGGGGCCCCAGTTCACCTCTGTGTTTTGGAGGGAGTTTTGTGAACTGATCGGGGCGACGGTCAGTCTCACCTCCGGTTTCCACCCACAGGCCAATGGCCAGACCGAACAGAAGAATCAGGAGATGGAGACCACTCTCCGCTGCATGGCTTCCGATCATCCCACAAACTGGTCAAAACAACTCCTGTGGGTGGAGTATGCCCACAACACCCTCATCAGTTCCGCTACTGGTCTTTCCCCTTTTCAGTGTGCATACGGTTTTCAACCCCCATTGTTCTCTGCATTGGAGAAGGAGGTTACCTGTCCGTCTGTCCAGGCTTTCATCAGACGTTGTCGGAGGACTTGGAGGCAGGCTCGAACAACTCTGCTTCAGTCTGCTAACCGGTACGCCACATCAGCAAACCGCCGACGCACCAAGGCACCTGTGTACCAGGTAGGCCAGAGGGTGTGGCTTTCCACTCAGAACATTCCCCTTCGGGTGGAGTCTAAGAAGTTAGCACCCAGGTTTATTGGACCCTTCGAGATTGTCAAGGTCATTAACCCTGCAGCAGTTTGACTGAGTTTACCCCGGAACATGAAGATCCATCCCACCTTCCACGTTTCTAGGATTAAACCTGTCCGGGAGAGTCCTATGATTCCCGCCGCCCCTCCACCACCACCACCCCCTAGGATGATCGATGGGGGCCCTACCTACACCCTTCGTCGTCTACTCCGTTCCTGTCACAGAGGAAGAGGGGTTCAATATTTGGTGGACTGGGAGGGCTATGGTCCTGAGGAAAGGCAGTGGATTCCTGCTCGTCATATCCTCAACCCTCAACTCATCCGAGACTTCCACCTGCGTTACCCGGAGCAGCCTTCTAGGACCCACGCTCAACCAGGCGTTAAGCCAGGGGGCACTCGTCCACTACGGACCAGAGGCTTCGTCGAGGGGGACGAGGATTTCCAGGAGGGAGAAACCGAGAGAGCATTCTCAGATGAGTATTAGCCTTTCCCCATACCTCCACCTTCCACCCTGTGTCTGTAGGGTTTTTGTTGATTCTTCTTATATATATATATATATATATATTTTTTTTTTTTTTTTTTTCTCTCTCCTAGAATTTTCTTAGACGTCAGGAGCCGTCCATTAAGGGGGGAGTTCTGTCACAGTTTGCTTTCTCACTCACCTATTTTCTGCATTAACTTTCCTTAGTCACCTGGTAGTCACACCCTGTCTCTCTCTCACTCTGTTACACCCATCAGCTCCATTAGTATTTAGGCCCACTTCACTTTCACCTCAGTGCCAGATTGTACTTTGCAGCATGCCAGTCTTTCCCGCATTACCCTTCAGATTGCTCTCCCGGTTTCGACCCTGCCTGTCCCTGACCAGCCTGCCTCGCCTGCTCCCTGACCCGTTCTGTACCTGCGACTCCCGTCCTGCTTTCTCCTGGAACCCTCGCCTTCCCCGACCAGCCCTTTGCCTACTATCTGCCGTTTTGTCTCCTACCAGCCTATTGCCATCAATAAAGCTGGTTACCGACTATGACTGATTTCCCGTGTTCTGCATTTTGGTCCTCAGCTCGTTTGTGACACCTTCTACTTTCCCCCTATGAAAGTATGTACTCTTAATATTTTTTTCATCAAATATAACACATAAAAACAATAATTCAATAACGTGCTTTAACCACTAGGCGGTGCACACAAGGTACACACAGCCATAATAACTTTGTATTATTAGTGTAGGACACTTATGTATGTACAACATCTGAAGATGTGTAGTTTTATTCATGCTTTCACATAATTTTACAGCATATTGCTATACTATTTCAGACTCAGTATTTACATTCTTACATTCAAAATTCAATTCAATTCAAATCAGTAATATCTTTACAAACTACAAGTCCTTTTATATCAGCTGTGCACCGTTATGGTGTAAATATAACCCATCTATGAATTAGATCAAATGTAAAAGTCAGCCGAATTAGTGTTGATACTGCAAGGAGACGTATTGTGTGAAGAGAAATTGAAGATGTTGTTTAATTGTTGATATATTTATGATCCACGTCAAGTATTCAGTTTCGGCGGCATTTCTTCAGTTTTTCCAAAGGTCTTCTCATCAGGGCTCTATAAATAAAGAACTACGGCAGATCTGTAATATGTAATGCAGCCGAACCGTGTATTACAATGTCGTTATGTGATGACTTTCAAAGAGAAAAGCAAGAGCACTCGGAATTAAGTATTATTTTATTCTTTTAAAATGTTTTCCGGATTTCATATAATATAAACACCAAATCCCAGCATGCATTGCGGCTAAAACATCCAATCAGCGAGCTTAAACCATAGCTGAGGATCTTGGGTAATCGCTCGAAATGCCTCCGTCTGTTTCCGGTTATTTTTATTTTGAAATTCAGTTCCTGACGGACGCCAAAAAAAGCCCGAGATTATGGAATTAAACCAATAAATAAAAGCAGGGATAATTGTGTGTTATTGGTGAGTAAATAACAGTGTGTTATTTTGAAAAGAACAACAAATTAGAAGGAAAAAAAGATTTAAAAAATACAGATTTCAGTATCCTGAGGCTCTGAGCCCCATTTATTTTCCTCACAGACGGCAACACTAAAGGTCTAAAATAAAGACCTAAATGAATATTTGGGATGTTCTTGCCTTTAGATTCTCCCAATAAGTCCATGTACAGAGGGTGACTTTGCTCTGAAAAAACACATTTCCACCAAAAAAACCTTAGCAACCATGAATGTGTACGTGTACACATTCATGGTTGCTAAGGTTTTTAAGTAACGACGAAGTAATCTTCGTCATAACTAGCAAACTAAACATCATGTAAATGTACTGCACAAATAATCAGAAATTAAAACTCATATTACTCGCATAAAATGAAATCAAAACGCATTGTAATGGCCAAATGAACCCTAAAATAGGCATTTTCCACCGAGAATAACACGAAGGTCTGCCATTGTTGTTGATCACGTGGTCTATGAAGGTCTATGGGACGCCCTGCCCGTAGAAGCTTGACGGTCAAGGGGTCCGCTGTCCGCAATGAAGGTCTATGGGACGCCCTGCCCGTAGAAGCCTGACTTCCAAGGGGTACCCTGTACGTAATAGAGTGACGGGGAAGGGCCCTGACCGTCCGTCAATATGTGACGGGATGGGAGTGAGAACGTGTTGGTGTCTGTGTGTGTGTGTGTGTGTGTGTGTGTGTGTGTGTGTGTGTGTGTGTGTGTGTGTGTGTGTGTGTGTGTGTGTGTGTGTGTGTGTGTGTGTGTGTGTGTGTGTGTGTGTGTGTGTGTGTGTGTGTGTGTGTGTGTGTGTGTGTGTGTAGGAGTGGAGACAGGTGTGTGGGAGCCAGGCTGCCAGGTGTCCACAATCCAATCACCTCTGCCATAAGACTCCGGCCCTGACTCCTCCAGGGTGTGTGTGTGTGTGTGTGTGTGTGTGTGTGTGTGTGTGTGTGTGTGTGTGTGTGTGTGTGTGTGTGTGTGTGTGTGTGTGTGTGTGTGTGTGTGTGTGTGTGTGTGTGTGTGTGTGTGTGTGTGTGTGTGTGTGTGTGTGTGTTGCGTCCTGTTAGTTTACTCATGCAGATGTTGACCGCAGGTTAGTCGTCTGTCTCTAGAGGTTGAGATTTCGAGATAGTTCTCTCTGGAATCATATCCCTCCAAAAGCCTGTCTTCTGGCATCTTGAGTAGTTATTTTTCTTCCAATGTTTTGCGTTTTCTTACCTCTTAAAATTCAGCAATAAATACAGACACTTTTTTTTTTTTTTTTTTTTAATTTATTCTACTAAAATCATACAAAAACAAAAACGTATAATTCATACACACAAATGAACAAAATTAGTAGAAGCGGGAGGGCTGAAGCATAGCTTATGGGGAGTAGCCCTCCCGTGCATCATCATTAGCATCAATATAGTAATGGCACATATTTCGTCAAAAACGTATAGAAATTAAGGAGTACAAAAAAATAAAGAAAACTAACGAAAACTGGAAAAAAAATAAAATAACAGTTAGGGCAAGAAAAAAGTAAATGCATATATAAGCAACACTGGGAATATCAAATACTTGTTAGCTGGAGTAATCTGCAAATATAATTGTTTTTACTTTAGTTTTGAATTTTTGATGACTAGTAATACTTGAAAGGTCTGAGTGAAGTCCATTCCACGTTCTAACTCCGATTATGGATAAGCTGTGTGATTTGATGGTTGTTCTACAGGGCTTGCTATACAACCAGTTAGGATGCCTGGTTGGGTATTTCCTAACTGTGGTTTGGAACTGCTTTTGAATGTTAGTAGGCATTTTGTTATGGTAAATGTTGTGCATAATCAGTACTGTTTTAAGTTTTACTATATCAACAAATTTGAATAGATTGAGTTTTTTGAATATGGGAGTTGTGTGTTCATATTTACCAACACCAAAGACTATTCGTAATACTTTTTTTTGGGATGTTATTATTTTTTGTAGATTTGTTGCGTACGTGTTTCCCCATATTTCGGAGCAGTAATAAAGGTAAGGGAGAAATAGACTGTTATAAAGAGTTCTGAGTATTTTTTCCTCGAGAATGTTCTTAGTACGATACAAAATACCTATTATTTTTGACAGTTTAGTTTGTACATAATTTATATGATGCTTCCAGTTGAGTTTTTCATCAACAATGAGTCCTAAAAATTTACATGCACCAACTTTCTCTATCTCAGTATTGCAAATCCGTATAATACAGTCATTTCTACTCTCAGACTTTGTATTGAATAACATGTAATCCCTAATGAAACATAACTTCACATTTATGTTTAGTGTTTCTTTTTTGTCTTTGTTCTCTTATAACACCTTGTACAGAATGCTTTGGCAATACTATGTTTAAAATGTGGTCATGCCAACAAAGCCCCTTAGTATTGTATTGTTTCCCATTCATAGACTGTATAAAATGTGGACCTATCCTCTATGACATCAGCCACAGGTTTCTGAAGAGCTGTGGTGAAACTCAAAGTAGGTGGCTCTGGCCGTCACCATCTTGCTAGTGATAACTCTAACTCAGAGCTAATCCAACAATGGGCAAAGAGTGAGATTATCTGTGATTGTTGAAGTTGATGCAGGCCAAGGTGGCACTAAATGGAAAGCTACAGTAGCAACCAGTGAGCATAGACTGTGTACATAGTGACCTGTGACAACACTCAGCCATCACTCAAGATCTCTACAAATGAACTTTTATCCTTAATATAATTGTATTGATTTGTTATAAACATGTTTATTTCTGCTTTACAGTAAATTAGTATTTACTTTAGTAAAACAACCTACCCATCAGCCTTTTACACAACCTGCATTGTGCACTTTTTATGTCTCTTTAAAATGACTCTCATATTAGTATTTGCTTTCAGGGTCCTAAAACTGATTATTGGTCTCATTATATTAGCATGTATTCTTTATTGGCTTATTTGGACACCCTTGTGGTTTCTGACATTTCTAAGTGGCCGATAAAAAGGCAACAATGTCAGTTGCGCATTTGGTGTAATTTAATGGAACTTTTTTGTGGCAAAGGGTAAAATATTAAGAGCTTGCAGAGTGCCTGCTGCTGCTCATGATATTGTGCCGGAGAGAGCCAGTTTTACTTCCATTTATTCTGCACATGGGAATAACTGTTTTGTCATTTCTTCATAAGACTCGAGAGGAAATTGCATAGATTTGTTTTCCACACAGCCATCACCTCAAATCTAACTGTGATTGCCTCTATTGATTCCTTGTGCTTCCATCCTCAAGAGAACTCATCCTTGCTTGTTGTTTCTGATCCTTTTTAGAAGATGGCACTGAGGTTACTGAAGAGAAATAATCGTTGTGTCTGGAAGATGTCACTCAGTCATATGAAAAAGTATCATAATAAAGGTTTAAAGGTTTAAAAAGATTGATCGTTTTTGCAGTCCATCATTTTTCATAATCATAGTTACAATGAATTGGAATTGCAGACCCTCTTTAGTCACAACTATGTCATATTTAATGCAGTCAGAACACAGATTCAGCTCAGCAGGCCGGCAACATAAGAGAGAGTTTATTGGCAGTGACACCAGTGAAGTCAGTCAGTCTACCTCTTTGGTCCAGACTGAAATGTCCATCCAGCTGTCTTGGTATCCCCTGATCTTGGCTTTAGTACTACAGCATGTTGACTTGTTTTTTACTGAAGCAATTTGTTTAATGCATTTCTATGAAATGTCATACTGATATGCCCCTTTCACACCAGCGCCTTTTCAGCTCCGGCTCGGAGCTAGAGCCTGAAAAGCGCTGGGTTTTCCAGTTCACACCGGAGCTGCGCCGGCTCTTAGCTCCGGAATCCGCTTCATTTCCAGCTCCAAAAAATTGTCGGTCCAGAGGCAAGAGCTTTGGAGCTAAGAGGTGACGTCGCTTACGTCTCTCTTACGTCGAGGCGTGCAGGAAACTAAACCCACCTCCCATGGGTCGACTGTTATGCCTGCCTACAAGCAGTAGTGCCTATAAACACACTTTATAAAGTCAGGCAACACTAACCAGGCTTCGTGTGATTCTGTTTATTTGTGCCTTACTTTGACCATCCGTTCGCTGTTATCGATCATTGTGGAGAGAGGCAGACGTGTTGTTTTGTATTATTGCAGCTATCGGATGCAAGTAGTCAGTTTAGCTTCGGTTGCTATGCTAACATCACCCGTTTTATACCAGAGAAACTTTCATGACAGCGTTGTGATACCAAACAGTGTCAATTCAGACTGACACACATTCACTTAGGCTAAGGGGAACTGGGGATATGCATCAGCTGCTTGTGTGAGTCGGACAGTGAATACTTTAGAGCGGCCGCTGCAGTGGGAGTTAACCGGGAGCTAACGGGAGAATAAACTCCCGTGGAAGAGCAGCCAATACTGCAGCGGTCGGTAAATGCTGCAGAAACACATTAATAAACAATGAACCACGGCACTCTGGAGCAAAGTATAAGGTTGGAGAAGTCGTTATTCAATTTATTCTGGCTTCGTGTGATAAAAGCAACACGATCATCGACCCGACGCAGTTGTTGTTGTTGTTGTGAGCTGCCGTTGGGGAGCAAATCAGCGATGTAAACGGTGACGTCATGACGCAGCAAGGGCAGCTCTGGGGCGCCAGTGGGCGGTGTGTACAGAGCGGGAGCTGAAAAGGGAAACCGGAGCTGAACCAGAAAAGCTCCCGCTCGGAGCTAGAAACTGAAAAGCGCTGGTGTGAAAGCCGCAATAGTGATATCCATGATGTCCTGAGTAGTCATCCTAATGAAATTCAAGTTCCCCTGATTTGTGTGTATCTATAGCTACAGTATATAGAAATATCTATAGAATACATATTCAATAAATGTCTTTCTTCCACATCATGTTTCCTTTTAAGGTCCCCTATTATACTGTTTTTCCTCAATATATTATAGGTCTTAGATATACAGTGGGGCAAAAAAGTATTTAGTCAGCCACCAATTGTGCAAGTTCCATCCATCCATCCATCTTCTCCCGCTTATCCGTGGTCGGGTCGCGGGGGTAGCAGTTCCAGCAGAGAGCCCCAAACTTTCTTTTCCCTGGCGACATCAACCAGCTCGGATCCCAAGGCGCTCCCAGGCCAGCGAAGAGATATAATCCCTCCACCTGGTCCTAGTTCTACCCCTTGGTCTCTTCCCAGCTGGACGTGCCTGGAACACCTCCCTAGGGAGGCGCCCAGGTGGCATCCTAACTAGGTGCCCGAACCACCTCAACTGGCTTCTTTCGACGCGAAGGAGGAGCGGCTCAACTCCGAGTCCCTCCCTGATGACCGAACTTCTCACCTTATCTCTAAGGGAGACACCAGCCACCCGGCGGAGGAAACCCATCTCGGCCGCTTGTATCCGCGATCTCGTTCTTTCGGTCATGACCCATCCTTCATGACCATAGGTGAGGGTAGGAACGAAAATGGCCCGGTAGACAGAGAGTTTTGCCTTCTGGCTCAGCTCCCTTTTCATCACAACGGTGCGGTAAAGCGACTGCAATACCGCTCCCGCTGCTCCGATTCTCCGGGCCCATCTCACGCTCCATTGATCCCTCACTCGAGAACAAGACCCCGAGATACTTGAACTCCTTCACTTGGGGTAAGGACTCATTCCCTACTTGGAGTGGACAGTCCATCGGTTTCCTGCTGAGAACCATGGCCTCAGATTTGGAGGTGCTGATCCTCATCCCAGCTGCTTCACACTCGGTTGCGAACCGATCCAGTGAGTGCTGAAGGTCGCAGACCGATGAAGCCATCAGAACCACATCATCTGCAAAAAGCAGTGGTGCAATCCTTAGTCCACCGAACTGCAGACCCCCCCCCCCCACGACTACGCCTCGAAATCCGATCCATGTATATTACAAACAGGATTGGTGACAAAGCGCAGCCCTGGCGGAGGCCAACCCTCACCGGAAATGGGTCCGACTTACTGCCGAGGACCCGGACACAGCTCTCGCTTTGGGAGTACAGAGATTGGATGGCCCTGAGTAGAGACCCCCTCACCCCATACTCCCGCAGCACCTCCCACAGTAACTCCCTGGGAACCCGGTCATACGCCTTCTCCAAGTCTACAAAACACATGTAGACCGGATAAGCGTACTCCCAGGCCCCCTCCAGGATCCTTGCGAGAGTAAAAAGCTGATCCGTCGTTCCACGACCAGGACGGAATCCGCATTGTTCCTCCTCAATCTGAGGTTCGACAATCGGCCTGACCCTCCTTTCGAGGACCTTGGAGTAAACTTTCCCGGGGAGGCTGAGTAGTGTGATGCCTCTGTAATTGGCACACACCCTCTGATCCCCCTTTTTGAAAAGGGGGACCACCACCCCGGTCTGCCACTCCTTCGGTACTGTTTCCGACTTCCACGCAACGTTGATGAGACGTGTCAACCATGACAGTCCCTCAACACCCAGAGCCTTCAGCATTTCCGGGCGGATCTCATCCACCCCCGGGGCTTTGCCACTGTGGAGTTGTTTGACGACCCCAGTGACCTCCCCCCGGGAGATTGGCGTTGATCCCCCGTCATACTCCAGCTCTGCCTCTAACATAGAGGGCAGAGTTGTCGGGTTCAGGAGTTCCTCAAAGTGTTCCTTCCAACGCCCCAACACTCCATCAGTTGAGGTCAACAACGTCCCATCCTTACTGTACACAGCTTGGATGGTTCCCTGCTTCCCCCTCCTGAGGTGTCGGACAGTTTTCCAGAACAACTTTGGTGCCGCCCGAAAGTCCTTCTCCATGTCTTCTCCGAACTTCTCCCACACCCGCTGCTTTGCCTCGGCCATGGATGAGGCTGCTGCCCTTCGGGCCTGTCGGTACCTTGCAACTGCCTCGGGAGTCCCCCGGGATAACAAATCCCTGAAGGCCTCCTTCTTCAGTCGGACGGCTTCCCTGACCACCGGTGTCCACCAGGAGGTTCGAGGGTTACCGCCCCTTGAGGCACCTAGGACCTTGAGACCACAGCTCCCTGCCGCGGCTTTGGCAATAGAGGCTTTGAACACCGACCACTCTGGTTCAATGTCCCCAACCTCCACAGGAATGCCCGAAAAGCTCCGCCGGAGGTGTGAGTTGAAGGCCTCCTGAACTTGGGCCTCCTCCAGACGTTCCCAGTTCACCCGAACTACACGTTTGGGCTTACCAGGTCTATCCAGAGGCTTCCCCCGCCACTCGACCCAACTCACCACCAGATGGTGATCAGTTGACAACTCCGCCCCTCTCTTTACCCGAGTGTCCAAAACATACGGCCTCAGGTCCGATGATACGATAACGAAATCGATCATGGACCTTCTGCCTAGGGTGCTCTGGTACCACGTACACTTATGAGCATCCTTATGTTCGAACATGGTGTTTGTTATGGCCAATCCATGACTAGCACAGAAGTCCAGTAACAAACCACCACTCCGGTTCAGATCAGGGGGGCCGTTCCTCCCAATCACGCCCCTCCAAGTGTCTCCATCATTGCCCACATGTGCGTTGAAGTCTCCCAGCAAGACTAAGGAGTCCCCTTCAGGAGCCCCATACAGGACTCTTTCCAGGGTCTCCAAGAAGGCCGAATACTCTGAACTGCTGTTGGGTGCATAAGCACACACAACAGTCAGAGTTTTCCCCCCCATAACCCGCAGGCGTAGGGAGGCGACCCTCTCGTCCACTGGGGTAAACTCCAACAACGAAGCACCTAACCGGGGACTTGTGAGTATCCCCACACCCGCCCGGCGCCTCACACCTTGAGCAACTCCGGAGAAGAATAGAGTCCAACCCCTATCCAGAAGTAAGGTTCCAGAGCCGACGCTGTGCGTAGAGGTGAGCCCAACCAGATCCAACTGGTACCGCTCCACCTCCCGCACAAGCTCCGGCTCCTTCCCCCCCAGAGAGGTGACGTTCCACGTCCCCAAAGCCAGCTTCTGCCGCCCGGGTCTGGTCCGTCGAGACCCTCCGCTTTCACTGCCACCCTTCTGGCAGCGTGGCAAGCCCGGCCACCAGACGCTCGCCGACGAGTCCTCCTTCTGGGCCTGGCTCCAGAAGGGGACCCCGGGCTTCCTCCGGGCCGGGTATCCTCACTTCCTGTGTCGTCTTTCATGAGGTCTTTTGAACCAATCTTAGTCTGGCCCCTTGCCTGAGACCAATTTGCCATGGGAGACCCTACCAGGAACACAAGGTTCCAGACAACACAGCCCCCAGGTTCATCAGGGCACACAAATCTCTCTACCACGGTAAGGTGCTGGTTCTTCAGAGAGGTGCACGTTCTCCCACTTAAAAAGATAAGAGAGGCCTGTAATTTTCATCCTAGGTACACTTCAACTATGAGAGACAGAATGGGGGGAAAGAATCCAGGAAATCACATTGTATGATTTTTAATGAATTAATTGGTAAATTCCTCGGTAAAATAAGTATTTGGTCACCTACAAACAAACAAAGATTTCTGGCTCTCACAGACCTGTAACTTCTTCTTTAAGAGCCTCCTCTGTCCTCCACTCGTTAACTGTATTAATGGCACCTGTTTGAACTCGTTATCCGTATAAAATACACCTGTCTTTTATAGTGACTCCACTATAGCCAAGACCAAAGAGCTGTCAAAGGACACCAGAAACAAAATTGTAGACCTGCACCAGGCTGGGAAGACTGAATCTGCAATAGGTAAGCAGCTTGGTGTGAAGAAATCAACTGTGGGAGCAATTATTAGAAAATGGAAGACATACAAGACCACTGATAATCTCCCTCGATCTGGGGCTCCACGCAAGATCTCACCCCGTGGGGTCAAAATGATCACAAGAACGGTGAGCAAAAATCCCAGAACCACACAGGGGGACCTAGTCAATGACCTGCAGAGAGCTGGGACCAAAGTAACAAAGGCTACCATCAGTAACACACTACGCCACCAGGGACTCAAATCCTGCAGTGCCAGACGTGTCCCCCTGCTTAAGCCAGTACATGTCCAGGCCTGAAGTTTGCTAGAGAGCATTTAGATGATCCAGAAGAGGATTGGGAGAATGTCATATAGTCAGATGAAACCAAAATAGAACTTTTTGGTAAAAACTCAACTAGACATGTTTGGAGGAGAAAGAATGCTGAGTTGCATCCAAAGAACACCATACCTACTGTGAAACATGGGGGTGGAAACATCATGCTTTGGGGCTGTTTTTCTGCAAAGGGACCAGGACGACTGATCTGTGTAAAGGAAAGAATGAATGGGGCCATGTATCGTGAGATTTTGAGTGACAACCTCCTTCCATCAGCAAGGGCATTGAAGATGAAACGTGGCTGGGTCTTTCAGCATGATAATGATCCCAAACACACCGCCCGGGCAACGAAGGAGTGGCTTCGTAAGAAGCATTTCAAGGTCCTGGAGTGGCCTAGCCAGTCTCCAGATCTCAACCCCGTAGAAAATCTTTGGAGGGAGTTGAAAGTCCATGTTGCCCAGCGACAGCCCCAAAACATCACTGCTCTAGAGGAGATCTGCATGGAGGAATGGGCCAAAATACCAGCAACAGTGTGTGAAAACCTTGTGAAGACTTACAGAACACGTTTGACCTCTGCCATTGCCAACAAAGGGTATATAACAAACTATTGAGATGAACTTTTGTTATTGACCAAATACTTATTTTCCACCATAATTTGCAAATAAATTCTTTAAAAATCAGACAATGTGACTTTCTGGATTTTTTTTTCTTCTCATTTTGTCTCATAGTTGAGGTATACCTAGGATGAAAATTACAGGCCTCTCTCATCTTTTTAAGTGGGAGAACTTTCACAATTGGTGGCTGACTAAATACTTTTTTGCCCCACTGTATACAAAACATGTCTCTGAAGTGTTTGGCTCCAAATACCAAACAGATCACCCATTGTAGCATCCCAATAATGGGGGGGAGGGGGGAAGTTACCTTGGTTGTTTATTGGCGAATGGTTACACAAGCCAAAACATCGTTATGACATCATAAAGTGGCCAAAATCTGATCAGCTCATTTTCAGACAGGTTTTTATATAAATGGATCAGGGCAAAAAGAGAGAGAATCTTTTTTCCTGAAACGTTCAGATTCTCTTTACACAGAGGGGACACATGTTTATGTAGAAAAGACATGAAAAAGTGGATTTTGCATAATACAGTAGGTGACCTTTAATATAAGTTTAGAACTTATTCTATATTATTGATCGGTGGTGGAAAGATTTGAATTCAAAACTAAATGTTGCTATTTGTGAACATAAATAAATATAGTGTTTATATTTGATGTGTAATTAACTGCACCTCTCCTGTTATTTGTACAACCTTCTCTTAAATGCATACTCATGAAGGACATCTGTATAATTAACTGATAGCTCTTGGAGTGCACCTCTGATGTCTTGCCAACTACGCTTCTATGCTAGTGTGTCTGCTTGATGAAAGGGAATAAGCTATCTAAAAGAAGGCGCACGAAGCACAGTCAATCTGGCATTTACTCACATATTGAAATATATGACATTTTGATGGGTCGTTTACTCAACAAGTAAACATTGCTTGAATAAGAATTTTGTGTGCAAGCCAAAAAATGTTAAACAATCTGCGCGTGAACCTTTCTTATATCTGGAAATATCTTATTCTCATCCGTCCTTCCTCAGAGGCTTTGCTCCTTCATCCTGGAAATCCTTGACATCCTTTTTACGAGGTTACATGAGGGCTTCACTCACCTCTATATTTAGCTGATGCTATAATGACAAATCTGTTGGGCTGACAGAACTAAATTACATAAACATAGCGTTTTCATAAGAACCATTATCTCCAGAGTGATTTCTCCAGCAGTGGGGACATAAAGCTTGGACTACTGATAAATAAGGACTCTTAGGATTTAACGTTAGTTGTCACAGTAATTTATTTTATCATGTGGTTTTCACCTTGAAGCATCCAAACTTATGTGAGGCAGTCGTCTCAGAGATGTCAACTTTCAAACTATTCTGTTACTTTTACTAATTCAACTCTCAAATGTCATCATGTCCTAGATGCAGTAGTTCATTTAAAACATTGTCAAATTGCTGTTTGCTTTTTCCTGTCACTGGACCATGCACCAGACTGACTGCAGTGGGTTTAAAGTCAAAATACCGACCAGGAAAACTTTAACAGGTTGAAGCTACACAAACTGTGTCTCTATAAACTTGCTTCATGCCATCAAACAACAGCAATTCCAGAAAGAGAGGGAGAAGAGATAAGTACTGCAAGAGTGCCAGACAGAGTCATTCCACACTGAATTAAAGGCGACATATAATGAATAATGCTCTTCTGCAGTGCTTGTGCACATGCATTTGACTATCTGGAGTGCCCACCCAACCATAAACTGTGAAATAAGAAATCCAAGGCAGTGTATGCTTCTGTCAGAAAACACGAGATTCAACAAGCCATTTAGATCAGGATTTAAAGATGGCCGATTGGCTACCGCGAGATCGCGTCAAATTGAAGTCGAGCGGTGTGAACGCACCATAAGGCTGATGGTGTTGTGCTTGTCAGAAACACCATAGTCATAGACAAAATAATCACTTCAGATATTCAAATAATACAAAAACTGCAATATTTTAAAGTCATCTCCCACATGTCAAGTTCAAGTCTGTAAATACATACACCTCCATTGTATGCAGCCATTGTCAATCTTCAATTGGATGCCTCTTTGGAAATTGTAACCACATTTTGATGTCAACACTGGCAACCAAGACACAATCTTTATTGCAATATATGCATACTGTAGGAAAAACATTGGACTATAAACTCACCGTCACATAAAGAGAAAAGCTATGACATCTAAATGTAGGATATCATTAGCTAATTATCTAAAATCCTTACGTAAAGCTGAACATCTTTTAAAATGAATTACAAAGGATAAATCTGATCTTTGTGTTGTCTAACTAAGTAACATTTATACGTTCTTCTATTGTGAACATCTGAATGTGAATGCAATGTGTTAGAAAGAAAATATTCCTAGATTGGTAAAACCAAGGAGGCAAAATTTGTGAATGGAACAGGGTGACACCAAAGTTCATTAACCTTTGAGTGACGTTGAAGGTGTAAGTTGAGTCTGGTTCCGAGAGTAAGAACAAAACATGTGTCATGGCTGCTGTCTTCCTGGTCATCTTAATTGTGTTACTCTGGGATGTATGTAATAGAGCTGTTCGGGTGCCCTGACGTGATTGGCTGCCATCTCCTGGTTCGCCTCCTGAAGATTGTGATTGGAGCACGCCGGCCCGACGCACCCCAATCGCAACGCACAGCCGGCGCACACCTGCTGGAGATAACTACAAAGCTGGGGACAGCTATCACTCGGGAGGCTCTGTATTATGGGACAGACGCCTCAAGCCTCTCGCTATACTACCGCAATACTGTGTGATTCGTTAGACTGCCTAGCAGTGTGTTTAGTAGGGCTCTGTGTTAGTTATACTGAGTAGCAGTGTATTGTAGTAGCGTTGTGTTTAGCATTCTTGTGTATATTGCTTCGATCCAGGTGATTAGCACCTGTAGACCAGTACTTGTATACTTGCGTAGATCCATGTGATTAGCACCTGTAGACCCACACCAGCTGTGTTCTCCCACAGCCCCGGTTTTGTTTATTGTTTTGTTTCCACTTTAGAAGTGAGATTTTCTTTCCTTGTGTATAGTACTGGGCAATTCTCTTTTGGAGACCCGTTGTGTTAGATAGTAACCGCTTGACCCGTTGTTGGGCCAAGCTGTTTTGTGCATATCAATTTACTTACTTGCAGTTACAAATAAACTGCTGGTAACACATACCAATTATACTCTGGTCGTGTCGTTTCCCTTTTGTTCCCCCTAGCCAATTGGGAGCGTAACACATGGAAAAGCAGCGTTTAGCTATTATGCCCCGAAAATCTGGAACAAACTGCCTGAAACATGCACGTCCGCAGAGACTCTTAGTATTTTCAAATCGAGACTGAAAACATATATTTTTGCTGCTGCTTTTAATTGAGCTGATCATATGCGCACTGCAGTGTGCATTTTATGCTTGTATTGTATAACTGTTGTGTTTAATTTATTATCTTTGCTTTTTAAATGCCTGTTGTGAAATGCCATTATATAATGTGTTTCTGCTGTATTTATTTTTAAACGTCTAAAGCACTTTGAATTGCCGCTTGCTGAAAGGTGCTATACATAAACGTCCCTTCCCTTCCCTTCCCTTCCCTTGCCTTGCCTTGATAAAAACATCTGGACACTGCGTACAGTTTTATAAGGAGAAGTCTACTCAACTGTGCTTTTGGGGGTGTACTTTGGGTGTGTAAGCCATTACCCAAAATTGTAATAGCCCATTACTCATGGAGATCCCAAAAAGACCTTATCATTGTGAGCTGTTGTCTATGTTTAAAGTAGCTAAAAAAAAGATATCTTGTTAGCACCAAGTCATGCTGGAGGAATCAGGGCAGCTCTTCAAAGTGAGGAGTCACCATGGAGACGAATCAACTTTTTTTTGTCATTGTCTCTTTAAACGAAGCAGCAGCACAATGCTTTATTCCCTTGAGCTGTCAGCAATGTGTTTCTTTACTGTCCTCAACACAATAGACAGGCTGTCTTGTTCGGTGCTCGTCCTGGAAAACCTTTTGGCTGCAGGAGCTTTGGCACAGATACAGTATCACTGTTGCCATAGGAAATGCTCCTCTAGACATCGATTTTTAACATAAAATTGGCAATTATATGGTGAATCTGACAACTGATTCATCCAAAGATGTATTGTCCATATTTTACTTTAGAAGTGGGCTTCAGGGCTTCTATTTGAGAAAGTCCTTGTTGTGATGTCTGGCTTGATGCTGTCGATTTATCGAGCCAATACTGTTGAGTGAACTGTAAATTGAGCCTTCTTTTCTCTGCACAACATACTGCCATGCATACACCAAGAGGACATCAAACGCACCACTTTGTACAGTCTTCTTATGTTCAGAGCCATGGTGAGCCTCTGATATTTAGCAAGTCTGATCCAAATTATTGTCAATGCAAATGTTCAATTTAAACATGTTTTACTAATACAAGTAATGTAAATGAGCCCAGCAGCATTTCATCTGGGGGGCAAACTGTGTTTTGTGCTACTGAACCTTAAATATTGGATATAAAGACACTTTATTTGTAGAAAATGTTCCAATGCATTGGAACAGAACATTGGAACAGAACATTGCTCGCAAGTGGTCTCGGACAGGTTATCTTTGGCCACACCATTAAAGGGATTACTAAATCCAATAAAACTGAATGTGATGCATTTGATTGAAATGTTGGTTAGTGAAAGTGTCAGTAATGTGTTATTCAAAACGTAGTGAGAACGTTGTGTTTTACTTTCACTATGTGTACTCTCTGTTATGAAAATAACTTATAACTCTGCGTAGTTAGATATGTTTGTCAAATCCAAGTGTTTAATTATCCCTGTCAGAGTTCTGTTGAATAAATGTCCTAATGCTTTTTTACTCAGATGGTCAAATTCAAGTTAGAACATTGTTCGCTCATTTGCATATACTTCCTAGAATGCATTGCATTTACTTTAGATTATCCTTAAGTATCGGGTATCCTTCTGTTTCTGAGCTTCTGCATGTTAGATACCGCCTGCACCCTTATCATGAAAGGCAATTGTTTCCATTAGTGATAAGCTCAATCAATGTTAATTTGAAAGTTAAGAAAAACTAACTTACAGATGTCTACTTGGAGTGAGTTACCAAAAGTAGAAAATATGAGTTTGATAAACCTGAATCCTTTTTAAAAATAAATGAATTTGAAGCACCTAAATTAACATCTTTTTTGAAAGGGTTTCTTATAGATATGTCTTCCATACAGAGTGGTCCTCATGTTGCCTGTTAGCAGATGAACACTTGCATAAGCTCTATATCCTTCATTGTGCTGTCTCATTAGATACAGCAGACCCCACTTACAGTACCAGGTGCTTAATGGTGGAGTGGTTGATAATGATGCTTTGGCCCATTCATACTGTAAGTGAGTCACAAGATGACCACTCAGGCACAATGAATGTTTCACCAAGGCTTTCAAATGAACTCTTTTTACTCACCATCTTCAACTCTAAAGTAAACACATCTTAGTTTGTCTTCATGTCCGTCTCCCACCCTCCCACTTATTCAACTCGTAGTTCTGCAATTAGTCCTTATTTTCTCAGACACCGTAGCAAACAGGCAAAAAGATGAATCGGATGATGCTCAGTAACACATTAGATGTGACATTTAGACTTCGCCAAGACTACAGAGAACCATTTTGAACCAACAGGTAGACAGCATTGATGTTAACTGCCCCAGCTCTCAGGATGTGGTCGCATCTGTAGATCAAAGCACTATTTGAAACCACTCCAAACCATTAAATATGTTGTGCAGGCCTCAGGCAGAGAGCCAACACTCCCTTGAGCATTGACTAGTACTGTATGTCATTACATGCTTATGTGATTCTACTTTCAGGAAGAGTTCAACTTAACAACGCCTGATGTCATTACATTAAAACCATCATCCAGAGCAGTGGTTCCCAACCAGGCCTCAGATGATTTGAGGCCAAATATCATATTTAGACTTTTTTTTTTTTTTTTTTTTTTACATATAATTGTAACGCAATATATGATTGTCACTAAAAGCCTTGTCTCTACATTACAATAAAATGTAAAAAATAATTGATTAATTAATTTGAATACAAATTCAAGTTAGTAGCTATTAAAGGCATAAAAAGACAGAAATGTATAATTCTTTCTTTAATAGAAATGTTTCTTCTGCCCGTAAAGTGTCCAAACCGGGCTTTTCTGGATAAGCTCATTTTTAAAACATAGTCATTGTCCATGCCGGTTTCAGATTATTTGTCACAGTTGCTCCGATCAGATCGGTCTCCTCCATTTTGTAGATTATTTACGACTTTTGAATCCACATAAACACAAAATCCGGCTTATTTGAGCATGTGTTTTAAACAGTTTAATCCCTGTGTGAATTGTTTCCACTTGCGTCCTTTAATTTCTTCATACAGCGGGAATCTAAATGAATTAATCCTGAGTTCAATAACCATCAAAATCACTCCAATAGTGCTCCTTAATTACGCTTTCATTCTCCTTTAACAAAATACTTCACATTCATCCAGATTGTGACAGTAGTTGTAGCATTTTTGAGACTTTTAAACTTTAATTACCCCCCCCCCCAGTCATTTGGGGGGGCTCTCGGGAAAAAGGTTGGAAACCCCTGATCCAGAGGAAGGCTTTAATGATAATGATTCTGCATGTTGGATATGGTGGATGTCTGCCCACATACAAACAGGTGGCCTCCTCAGGCACAGCCATCTCAAGCTCATCAATATCACGTTTGCTCACTAATATTCTGTTTGCAGAGTGTCTATGAAGAAGCCATTCCTTTTTCATTGATGGATAAACGGTGAATATGTTCACAAACTAATCATAAATCAACAGTGCAGCCCTGAAACTAAAGTTCGGAGCACACAACATAAACACAGATTAAGACCCCAGTCAGCCATCAACATTGTTAAAATGCTCGTGCCACAAAGGCTGATGTCTTAGAGTACCGGGGTATGTTAATGCCACTGAAGAAATTATTTCTGTGACATTCAGGCAGCTGTGTTGCATTCAAATACTTCTTTAAATGATCTGAAGCCATCAGGGCTTCATTTAATGTGTGTGGTTAACTGCTGCATATCTGTTTCATTGGATTTTTTATTGCTAATTGAAGATTTTACTTGGGTCATAATAAGTTATTTCAAGTATAAAGTGTTTAAGAGTGTTTATAACCTTAGGGTTCACATTTCTCCATAATCAAGGCACATAGGCAAACTTAACATCCATTTAAGTTTATTTTCCAGAGATAAAAAATAAACTGTGTATTTGAAGTTTAGAACCTAATGAAATAAAGAAAAAATGAAGTGTATCCAGAGTTTAAAGCTTATGAATGTGTACAACTTTTCAACGTATTATGCATTTCTTTTACAACACAAGTTAATTGGCACATTTAAAAACAAAACAGCAGAAGTTATTTTTAAATTAAGCTGGATTTTATGATGGTAATTATCCTCTGCTTTTCATAAAATAAGGGAGTTGATGGCTCTGCCTATGTTTTTTTTTGCGCTTATACTCAACTTTCACGACTCATTATAGACCAATGTGAACCACTGTTGTACGGTATGCACAACCAATTAAATAATGTCCTCTTTTTCTCCTCTGGGATAGACAGTTGTATTTAAAAAGCACATGAAGTGCATCTTGTGGGATAGAGGAGACTTCGTAATCATTCTGATTGCTTGATATGCAGTTTGATTAAATCTGCTTTGAGCAGAAAATAGAATATCACTGACTGTCTGATGATTATGTAGATACATCTTTTGGCAGGTAAAACATATGATCTACTTTATCGCAAATGTTTCCAAAAAGAAATTGAAAAAAATAATACATACAGTACAGTGTACGCTATATACAATATACAGTATATACATTGTAACTTGTAAGACAGCAAATAATCAGATAAGTAATTTGCCTTTTATTTTTGTTTAATTTGATCACCTCGCAAAGGCAGAAATTACAGGGTAAATCCTTCAATTTCTGATTTGTATGTAAATATCATTGCTATGATAATGAGGACCATCTCTACCGTAGATAGTTCTGCACTGATCATTTTACTTTTAGTTGTACAATTGTTTCTCTGCCCTGTTTCCAAAAATTAAATAATAACATGCCATATGTGCCCTGAATTTCATTATAAAATGGCTGTGCAGTTGCAGCCAATCACAACTCATCTTGAATTCCATCAGGAGAGAAATACAATCTCACGGGCCATATAAGCAATCGCAAAACATAGTTCCGATAGGACAACAAAATTGACTGAAAATAAGTTAATGGAGTGATGATAGAACATAATACTCAACGGAAAGTGAAAGCCTCATTGGTGTTAATTAAAGAGCTGCAGCCAAATAGGCCATCTGTTAATGTGATTTTAACTCTGTTGTGGTGGAGCTTACGTATACTGTCATGGTGTTAACACAAGCCCTGTCCCCTGGGCTGAGGCAGAGCCAGATGAGAGCCTGATCACACAGGGGTCCTCCAGAGACCCCATGAACACAGATTCACATGAGTCCAACGTGGTCTGAGTTCACATGTGCTGTCGCCCGTGACTGAGTGTCTCGACTCCTCACAAACTCCACGTGATATCCACACCAAACGTGATGTTATGTTAGCAACATTAGAAATTAGGTTTATATTAATGAATTACCTTGGTAATATCTAATTACAGCTGCACATGCACATAGATATTGTGATAAAATAAGATGGCAAATCATTTATCCCCGTGGGGAAGTTCAGGCGTTTATAGCAGCAACAGGGTCAGACTGAAAAACAGGATTCAAACAAGGTAAAAAATAAAGATAAAATACAATACAAATACAAATAATAATCCAAAAATTAGAAAATAAAGTGATAAAGCAACTTGAAACAGATATGTCCGTAAAACGTTGGTCATATGAATGGACATATATACATATTTGAATTGTTAAATATATTGACATAAGTGTGCAGATGTGAGTGCAGGTTAAAGCTTATAAAAACAGTGCAGGTTTTATGTATGTACAGTCCTGGTTACTATTAAACGGGTTAATATTAGACTTGATATTGTCTTAGATTGTGGATTAAATGTTGTCTTTTTTTATTTTAGAGCTGTTTTATTATTTGCCTTTACCCACTTTGTTATTATATCCACATTAATTAATTTTCTATCAAAATTCTCATTGTGCAAACATTTTGTGAGAGCAACAATAGTCTACCTTGCACTTCTTCAGATATGGTGACAAATGTTATTAATCACAAAAGGCTATGGCTGAAATTGAGATCCTACAAGACTCAGATTTGCTTGGTAATCTGATGCAGAGTATACTGAACACTGCAGGCTAGTGCAAGATATTCCCAGCTCTAATGAATAAGTAATGTGTCAGGCTGAACTCCAAGACATGAATTCTGTGTTTTTGCTGTGTTTTTGATCAATGTGTGAGCAGACTGCTCTCTAATAAAAACAACATTCTGCTTGACCCCAGCCAAACCTGGTCAACTGCATTAATAATTAATTACGTATTTGTCTGGAAAGACTGTTCAAATGTCAGCTGTAATTTGGCTGAAATCAAAAATTGGATGGGTTCATATATTTTGAATTGAGACTATGTGAAGAGGAACTATAGAATATCTGATCAGTCTGATTACTTATACCAGTACAGTGTCAATCAAAACTTGGAAAAAACTTTGTGAGGAACACTTGAGAAACTCCTGTCAGCCCAGGACACGTTATTTCTAACTGTAGTTCAGTGCTAAAACTCTATTTATTTATTTTATAATAGAGCTGTGTTTATTTATAGTATATATCATGTAGGGCCGTATGGATCAACACATATTCACACTGAAAAATAGACAGTATACTGAAGAGTTTGAGAAAGTTAATATTGTTTACCACCACAATTCACAGGGGGATATCTTATTGAAAGAAAAATGTATTGAATTTTTCAGGTAGGAAAAAAATGGGAAGATTATTTCCCCCATGACTTCTACCTCCTCTGTACAGTGTGTGACGGGCCAACATCTGTTTCCCTGTGCCGACCACATTAAATAGGTTATTTATTTGTCATCCTCTACAAGCCCGAGCTCTGATCTCAGTTTGGCATTCTGCTGAGCTTTTCTACCTGGCCATTGGAGAGGTCAAGCTAAAATGTGGAATCTGCAGTGCTTCTGCTCGCACTGTGATTGCGGTAAACAACGTCTCTTTCAGTCACTGACAGCTGAACAGCACTGACTCCCCCAGACAGCAACACAAAGGTGATTTTTAAATTACAGGGCCTTGTTCTAGGTGAATTGCACTCAGCTACCATAAGTGGTGGCAAAGGTTGACTTGAGTTATTTGATTTCTGTGGAAGCAGCACCCCTCTCAATGGAGCACAAGCGAACAAGCTTAAAGTTCAAATGCTTTTATTGGATGTCATTGTCTGTGTTACAACAATGCTAAGCCCTTTGTGTTGTGTCATTCTCACTGGTGGGGAGTGTCTCTCTGTGTTTGTGTATCTGTAGAAAGGGAATTATCCACTTATGACAGCCTTTATACGGCGAAACAATTACCAGTACCATCTCAAAAGTCATTGTATAGATTGCCATGAACTTATATGTGAAATTAAATGAAGAATGTCATTACATTTCGTAATTTTCTGAATTTTAAGTGAAATATATTGTCAATAAAGCGATGGATGAATTGCCATCCCATTTGGTACAGATATCAATGGTTCAGAGAGAAATAATCCAAATTACTTTGATGGATTTAGTGACATTTCTTAGTATTTATTGGAAGGATTACCATGAAGTTGGCTATAGGCATTTGTGTTACTTTCGGTATGATTTGTAATAACCTTGGTAATCCATTCACATTTCGTCATCAGCTCAAGATTCAAATGTGTCTAAAAACAGTTTTTTTTCTGAAATGCCTGTTAAGCTCATGACTATTAGACTCGGCGCTACTTCCCTGTCACACTTCATAACAAGGGCCAAGGTGCCAAGTGAATACAAAGTACCTCAGAACTTAAGAGCCACCCTGCAGGCTATCTTCAAGACCTTCAAGAGTTTCATCCATACTTCAATGACTTGGTGCAAACTCTTTCAGTCAACCCAGGGACCATCATTAGCTGACCATTGCTCTGTGAGCCCAGAACAGAACAACATGTGACTGTCCAGCACTGCTGTGTCTGTGAGTGCTGAGAATTAAAATTACTCTGGGTGAATACATTCAGTTGGTCTGGGTCATAAGGATTGGCAATGAGGATGATGCAGATGTACGGAGCCCCTAAACCTACCTAAAAGCTCATACAAAATAAAAATAAACTATCTTGTGCGCACGATATACTTTCTTATGGTTAAACACATCGAACTGCCCGATTATTATGCCTATATTATTAGTTTTATGAAGTGTGTGTGTGCGTGCGTGCGTATTTGCGTATTTGTTTTCAGAAGATAGTGTCGTTCGTTCCGGTGTACTCCGACAGGGCTAAACACTACATCGAGATTAAGATTAAACGAATTTCTTTCACTTGGGAGTACACATATACCTATGGAGTTAGCCAGATGTGTATAAATTACTGTTCATGGTAATTTGAAAACAAATGCCGGTGTCGGACACACACAGAGCGGAGCTGAGCAGAGCACAAACACATCATGCACCCTGGTTACCGGACATCTCCTTAAAACGAGTAATAGGGGGAATAATCGGGCAGCTCGATGTGTGTGTGTGTGTGTGTGTGTGTGTGTGTGTGTGTGTGTGTGTGTGTGTGTGTGTGTGTGTGTGTGTGTGTGTGTGTGTGTGTGTGTGTGTGTGTGTGTGTGTGTGTGTGTGTGTGTGGTTAAAACATAGCAGCCTTGATCTCTATTCAGCTGTTCTAATGAAGGTAAACACAGTGAAGGAGGTGTGTAAAAGACCATGAACCTTTAGGGGCTCCATTTTAAACGTAGTGAAAGTAGTTATTGTGGATGCCCCATGTCCTTGTGCGTGTTAATGTACAATTGTTTTTTTGTTCGTTTTCAAAATGCGGATAAAGTAAAACTGTCAAGCCCTTGGGTATATTTGCAGTTTTCCCCGCTTGAAAGGGATGGTACAGTCCATAGGAGGTTTTCACTGGGTTTCACTCATACAATGACCACAACTTTGTTTCTTTTGAGTTTTTCTTTACTTTGGTATTTGTTGTTGCAGTACAGCTTATGTTGTAAGGTAAAAAACCTTAAATGAAAAATAAAAAATAATTACTGTAAATACAATACACATCAAATAATAAATGGAAAAATACATGCTTTACATATACTTTTTAACACTTGTGAATATTGTTCTTACTTTCTTAATGTATTTTTATAAATTATGTTTTAAACAGTTTTTAACTTATGCAATCTCATTACAAATGCAAATATAGACTGAATTCTTAGCAGCATGCAAACCGTTTTTAACAATCTACATCTCTCAATAAATAAAACACTCGTTTTTAAATCAACACTCATGTTGCTTTAGCTTGAGGACATCAAACAAACGACACTGAACTAGAACGCACGTTCTAACGTGCGCCACGAACGGCAAGTTGTATGATTCTTAACTAAACACACAGTTCGTCTCTCACCGGCCGCTTCTTCAGCTTTTTATGGCTGCACCAGTGCTGCTTCTTTGACGTTTCTTCTGCTGGTTCGTTGCTGCTGGACGCACACTCTTTAGTTTGTCCCTTTCCAGCTTGGATTACTGCCCTTCTTTCAGGTGCGGTGCTTTTAAAAGGTGCAGCGAAGCTGATTAGCAATTAGAGACTGATTTCAGACAGCTGCCACTCTGTCAATCAGCCCGACTTTTTAACCCCTTGATCTCCTGTGAGGATTTTTCAAGTTGACTTCACACCTCCCACTCGACTTTCCAGTGGAGACACCTGGGAGGTCGCATGTTACAAAGGTAAACTTGGGTCAGACGCTTTGTTCTGCTCTTCAGTGGGAAGCAAGACGACCAGTCGCCTGACATCTCTGTGAAGAACTGTCGCTGGGATCTCCTCTTTGAGCTTTTTCGATCTTTGGTGATTTGCTTTTGCTGTGGTAGGCCTTGTGACAGGAACAGGGTAGCTTGGGAATGTTCTGACGTTGACATCCCTCACAATTCCTTTGCTGTCCGAGTTGACACTGACCACTCTTGCAATCCTGAACTGACCCCTCGGGGCGTTTTGGTCTGCAATCCAGACGATGTCTCTGACTGCGACATTTCTCTTGGCTGTATGCCACTTGTTCCTTACGAATAGATTAGGGCCAGCGAGTTGAATCCAGTGCCTCCAGAACTTGTTCACTTGCGCTTGCATTTCTTTAAGCCTTTTGTAGGGATAGTCACTGAAGTCAAATGTTCTGACATCTCCACTCTGCGATGCTCGTCCGAGCAGGAGACAGTTAGGAGTGATGAACTGAACGCTGTCTTCTCGGCTCTGTGTTCTGGCGTCAATTGGTCTTTCATTCGTAAGATTGGCTGCCATGTAGAGAGTTGTTTGGAATTCACTCCAACTTAGCCCCGACTCTCCTCCCAGACTATCTTGATGATGCACACAGCAGCTTCTGCAGCACCGTTCCGGTGTGGAGAATCGGCAGGATGAATTTTCCATGTCCATTCTGTGCCATTCTTGGCAGCTCTCTCTTCTAGTGTAGCTTTGTCAAGATTGGCAAGGAATCTGTACTGTTCTTGTAGTACTGGCTTAGCCCCTACGAAGTTAGTACCTGGATCTGACCAGATCTTCTTTGGATGACCTCGTAGTGCTGTGAACCTCTGGTAGGCGAACAGGAAACTTTCAGTGGATTGAGAGTTAACCAGCTCTGTGTGAATAGCTCTGGAAGCCATGCAACAAAACACAACTCCCCAAACCTTCAGTGACACTCTTTTCTTGACATCATCCTTGACTTGGTACGGTCCGAAGAGGTCTACTGTTGTGTATTCAAAGGGGGAAGCTGGTTCTGTCCTCTCTGGAGGTAGATCACCCATTATTTGCTGGCATCTTTTTGCTTTAGTTTTTCTGCAGAGCATGCAGTTTTTGACCACTTTCTGAGCAATCCTCCGACCCTTCACGACCCATGCTCTTCTCCTCATCTTGAGCAAGGTTCCGGCCACTCAATCGTGGTTCTCCTCATGGGCTTCTCGTGCCAACAGCGTTGATACCCAGGCTTCATACGACAAGATGGGGACAGCAACTTTATCTTCCTTGAAGATCTGCACGCGACCCCCACAGACCAACAAGCCAGACTCTTGGTCTCTGTACACCACTAGCCTGTCTGTGGTTGTACTTGGGAAGGATGCACCTTGCTGTGCCGCAAGAAAGATCTCTCTTAGGGCATCTTCTCTCTCTTTCACTGAGATGATTTGCGAAGACGACACTGCCTCCCACTTTGGACTGTTTGCAGTTTGCTGTTTCCCTCTAATGAAATTCTTCGCTGCTCTCCAAATCCAAGCAACTGTCTTGACGAGTCGACTTAGGTTGCTGAACCGCTCGACGTTCACAAGGTTTAGGGCAGCTGATCCTGCTGGTGGCCTTTTTGGGTGTGTTTGGGTTTGTTGCTGATCTAGCTTTAGCTCTGATGGGTTTTGTGTGTTGGCATCGTTTGGATCTGATGGCACTTGTGCCTTGGCTCTGGTTAGTGCTGCAACAAACGTTTTCTTTTGCAATCTGTTGACACTGTCTCTGGCAGCTGTCACCAAATCTTTGGCAGATTTCATTGGCCAGTCATCCACTGGAAACTTCAAGAACGTTGGTCCGTTCTGCCATTCTGAACTTTCACCCAGGTCTTGAGGACTGGCCCCTCTGGTTATGATGTCAGCAATATTAAGAGGACCAGGAACCCAACACCAATCTTGGATCGCTGTTGTGTTCTGGATCTCTCCAATTCTGTTTGCGAAGAAGGTCTGATAACCATAGCTCTCTCTCTGGATTGCACCGAGGACTGTTTGGCTATCAATCACATGGAACCACTTTCCAACCTGGATCTTGCTGTGCTGCTCGAAGTATGTTTTGAGACGTGAGGCAAACACTGCTCCACATATCTCTGCCTTAACAGCATCACCTTTGTGGTCTAAAGGAGTTAGTTTCGCCTTGGACTCCACCAGAGTGACAACTGGGCCTTGGTCGGTGTTCCACCGGAGGTACATCACAGCACCGTAAGCATGCTCGCTTCCATCGGAGAATGTTATTGCCCAAGGTTTTCCAATGAAGCTTGGAGGCGTTATGGCCCTGGTGAATGTAACCTGCCCGAGTTGCACATACTCTTCGAAGAGTCGGATTGCATCTTCTCTGAGGCTGTCTGACAATGCTGTATCCCAGGTGTCTTTGACAGGTAGTGTTAATTTCGTCAGCTATTTTTTTATTTAGTTTTAGTCTTAGTCCTGTGTTAAATTTCCTTTTTAGTTTTAGTCACCTTCATCCTGTTTTTATTTAGTCAAGTTTTAGTCGACTAAAAGTCTGAGCATTTTAGTCTACTTTTTGTCAATGAAAACTGTTGAGTCTTTTTTAGTCATCAGATTATATAGAACATTTCAGTCAAACTAGTCTAGCCAAAACCAATAATTTGTCATTTTAGTATATAAATAAGATTATATCTTGTCCTTATTTGATGAAAAACACAGGTTGAATGATTAAGAATGCAGCTTTGCAGAGAGTATCTGGTCAGGTTTGTGGTGTTTGTACCAGCTGTGTTATGGCCACATTGCTTCCCTTCTGATGAAACAATGCATTCGCTTTTTTTCTCCGCCTCATTGTAGCGAAAATGGGCCAAAATATCACAGTTTCTTTCTCCCAAGCAGTGGTGGCTTTAGACTATTTCGTTGTCAGTCATTTTGACGGACAGGATTGTAACATTTCCGTCATAATCCATTATTATCCGTCGAGTGCACAATGTATCACTCACTCGCGCTGACGGGGAGGTATTCGGTTAACGCGACCACTGCTCCCAAGCCCTGTTGTTACCATTTTATTTTCTGTTAAATAAGGTTAGTTAGACCATGAGTTAGACCCGAGTCTTCCTGACAGTTCATATTGTGCCGCTGCCCGGTGTAATTCAAATGTACCGCCGCGCGCAGCACAGAAACAGCTGCTGCTCTGCCGCAGCACCGGAAATGGAACTGCTGGGAGAAAAACTGACTATCAGAGATGTAACGTTATCTTTGATAATATTTCGTCTGCTCATTTTTCGTCAACGAAAGTAAAGAGAGATTTTGTCATAGTTTTTATTTAGTAAACTACATTTTCGTCTCGTCACTTTTCGTCAACGATATTGCATGATGATTTCGTTACAGTTATTGTTTACTGCCGTCGGTGCCGTCTCGTCATCGTCTCGTTTTCGTCATGAAAAAAAAGGTTGTTGACGAACATATTTCGTCATAGTTTTAGTCAACGAAATTAACACTATTGACAGGGCAGTTGTCCCTCTTTGCCTCCTGGAATGCTCTCCGCACAAGGATGGCACCCTTCTGCTTGGCAGGAGTTACCAGACCAACTGGATCATACAACCCTGAGACTTGACTCAGGAGGTTCCTTCTTGTCAAAGGGTTTGGGGTTTGTGCTCTTACTTGGTCTAGTAGAAGGTCTTGGCCAAGTCGCATCTTCTTCTTTCTCTTTGAGAAGTTAATGGATGCCATTACATGGATCTTGTCTTCTTCCACAAGGTAGCCTAGACCAAGCGCTTTGTTATCTTCATCCCTCATTTGATTCGGGAGGACCATGTCATTAACTTTGGTCTTCATTGGTTTGTTGTTGTTCCCCTTCCTCCCACTTTGGCCTGAGAAGACCCAAGGCTTCAACAGGAAACCTCCAGCTTTCAGGATTTGCTCCACGTTTGCTGTGATGGTTTTCAGCTTCTCGAAGTCGTTGTGAGACGTGAGGATGTCGTCAACATAGCTATCATTTTGTAGTACCCCTCGCTCCTCTTCAAGGTGGGCGAAATGAGGTAGGTTGGCTGTTTCTCGCATTGCGAGCTGTGCGATGCATCCTGCAGGCTTGTCACCAATATTGACTCTGGTGATTGCGTACTCCTCCAACTCTTTGTCCTCAGAATCCCGCCAGAGGAACCTGTGGAGGTGCATCTCTCTATCTTCCAACCATACAGAATTGTACATTTTCCTGATGTCCCCTAAGGCAGCATTGGTTCCCCCTCTGAACCTCAGGAGGACAGCACGTATCTGGTTAAGGACGTCTGGCCCTTTCATCAGCAAGTCGTTCATGCTGGTGCCTCTGAACTTTTGACTGCTGTTCCAGACGAGCCTTACTGGGGTTATTGTAGAGTGTGGGTTTGGTGCAATAAGGTGACTCACGAACCATACTGGTCCTTTCCAGGTCATGATCTGCTCTTTAGTCAACTTGATTGCAGCTCCTCTGTCAATCATGTCATGCACTTGAGCTTTGTAGGCAGACTTCCACTCTGGTGCCTTGGCTAGCTGCTTCTCTGTTCTTAGGAATGTTGCTTCAACTGCACCTCTGTTGTTCGGAAGTGAGGCCGGATCCTCTAGCCAGGGATACTTTGCATGCCAATGTGGTTCTCTGCTGTGATGGTCGCTCATGACATAGGTGAGTCCATCCTTTACCAACTCAAGCTCCCTTTCCTCTGCAAGGGTCATTTCTTTACCACCGGGCTGGCAGTTTCCGCACCGGCAGCCTCCTCATCTGGGCTTGCATGCTACGCCAATGCTGTCCCATTGCCACCATTTCAGGAAACTCTCTTTGCTTGTCGAAACAGTTGATCCCTGTATTTCAGCTGCTTCTTTGCTTGAGGGGTTTTGTTCTGGAATGGGGTTAGTGAGCTCTTCATATTTCACAGCTGCTGCTCTCATTGATCTCGCAAAGTGTGTCTTTGACATGTGGGCTGACACTTCAACCTCCTCAAACAGTCTGGGGTGGGTTCCTCCAACTGTTTTCCCGAGTGGTCCGTCCCACAGTACGAGGTCTCCCACGACTCTGATCCTCTGAGGAGCTAACTGGCCTTCTCTGTGGCTAATGAGAAGCTCGCCTTCTTTGGGCCTCACAAGCTCATCAAGAGGTACGTCTGGGAAAAATGGCTGCAGTTGCTGAGGTGTCACACTTTTGTGGACGTCTGCAATGTTGTGAAGCCCATAGCAAACCAATTGATGTGCTCTCAGTGTGCCCTTGGGGGTGGATACACGGATTTTGAGAAGATAGCGCTTTGTCTTTACTTGAATCTTCATTCCGCCAACTCCATGTACAACGAGCATGATATCTTCAGTCTTTCTTGATCCTGTCATCGAGACTGTCTAGCAACTGTATCTTTTTCACTTCTCTGGAGCCTGTTGGTTCTCCCTGTTTTTGGAGCGACTCCCAGTCTCTTCTCCACCTGTGAAAATCACACTTGTAGCCAGAGAATCTGGGGAGAGCTGTGGGTTTTAGCCTAATGCTTGGGGTAAAGATGGGATGACTGGCCATGATGAACTCAGCCTTTCTGGAAACCAGACTGGTTGCTTCCCATTCGATGTCTCTCAACCGATTGCGGAACTCCTTCTGGTTTTCCACTGGAACCCACTGCTGCCACTTGCAATGAGCTTCCTTCGCGGTCCCCACCAGTGACTTCAGATGGCTGAGCATGAATTCGTAGGCCTCATGGTTGCCATCAGGACGTACTCGAGCGACACGCTCACACTCAGCTTCTGCTAGTTCTACAGCTGTGCACAGTTCATCTCCAAACTGTTGCCAAAGCATGTCTCTAAGTAGCTCTCCAACCTCCTTCAGCTTCAAGTCACATTCATTTGTGGTCCTTGCTATGTAGGCTTCTTGCTGTTCGGTTAGTTCGACTGACTCCTCCTCTTTCAGCTCTGCCTCCTTTACTGCAATGACCTCTGCCATGACTTCGTCATTGGTTTCCATGACAATCTCCCATGGAGAGTTTATTGAAGCTATATTGGAGCTGGTCTTCTGACATGCCGTCGTGAGTTCTGATGATACTGTTAGCTAGTCGTGTGAAGGATCGTTTTGCTGCAGTCCGCTCATTTTTGAGCTGCTCAACTGTTTTCCTGACTGTTTGATCAGCCATGTTGGATTTGGGTCCACTGACTGTTTGCAGGGTGGTATTTTATCTTTTTCCAGGTCACTGTTTTCACTGTTCCAGCTTACAGCCCCGGTTTTTTTACTGTCAAGCCCTTGGGTATATTTGCAGTTTTCCCCGCTTGAAAGGGATGGTACAGTCCATAGGAGGTTTTCACTGGGTTTCACTCATACAATGACCACAACTTTGTTTCTTTTGAGTTTTTCTTTACTTTGGTATTTGTTGTTGCAGTACAGCTTATGTTGTAAGTTGTAAGGTAAAAAACCTTAAATGAAAAATAAAAAAAAATTACTGTAAATACAATACACATCAAATAATAAATGGAAAAATACATGCTTTACATATACTTTTTAACACAAGAATATTGTTCTTACTTTCTTAATGTATTTTTATAAATTATGTTTTAAACAGTTTTTAACTTATGCAGTCTCATTAAAAATGCAAATATAGACTGAATTCTTAGCAGCATGCAAACCGTTTTTACCAATCTACATCTCTCAATAAATAAAACATTCGTTTTTAAATCAACACTCATGTTGCTTTAGCTTGAGGACATCAAACAAACAAATGACACTGAACTAGAATGCACGTTCTAACGTGCGCCACGAACGGCAAGTTGTATGATTCTTAACTAAACACACAGTTCGTCTCTCACCGGCCGCTTCTCCAGCTCTTTATGGCTGCACCAGTGCTGCTTCTTTGACGTTTCTTCTGCTGGTTCGTTGCTGCTGGACGCACACTCTTTAGTTTGTCCCTTTCCAGCTTGGATTACTGCCCTTCTTTCAGGTGCAGCGAAGCTGATTAGCAATTAGAGACTGATTTCAGACAACTGCCACTCTGTCAATCAGCCCGACTTTTTAACCCCTTGATCTCCTGTGAGGATTTTTCAAGTTGACTTCACAAAAACCTTACAATTTTTTTGGTAGTGGTTTTTGACACTAATTAAATTAAATAAATGTTACACAAATACTTTAATTATTGTACATCAAATTAAACTTTACTCATTTAAGACAAACCATTAACAGCAAAATAAATCATGCTATAGAAAAAAGTTTGAATTTCCTTTTCTTCACTCATGCAGATAATGCTTGCTGTTGCCTGTCTATCTTTCTTTTTCAATAAGTTATTCATTGAAGTAGCACAGTGGAAGTCCAAATCAAGATTAATCTTTATTCATAACAACCCCACTGGAAGCACCATGCAGGCCTTATCTATCCCCGTGCTCTTCATTGTTTATGTATCTCTGTTTGCTCAATCCTGTTTGTATCCACCTCTCCTCGCCTGCATTCCTCCATGTGCCCAGACCTTAACAGCAGCCTGCAAAACACATGACATTATCTGATATAATCAGTGTGAGGCAGTGCAAGTGTGAATCACATACGCACGCGCGAGCACACACACACACACACACACACACACACACACACACACACACACACACACACACACACACACACACACACACACACACACACACACACACACACACACACACTAAATATTCTGCAGGGCTTTAAAATGACTGCATTGGCTGATATGGTAAAGGTATGGTTTATTTAACAGCCATAGCAGTTGTTTGTTTGATAGAACTAATTTATTATAGAAGCATGCCCTGACATGCCCTGTGTTGCTGTTTGTTTGTCATACAAATACTTCAAAGGGTCATTCATATGTTGTGCTGATAAAGTTTCCAAGGGTCCGCATTAGTCCCTGCAACGCTTGTTTTCTTCCGCCATGTTCACAAGGGTTACACAAAAGGTATGCGTGCAGACCCAATGTGTGACCAGGATTGTAGGCTTAGTGCGCCCACTGGTCATGTTCAGGTTTGTTCAATACTCCAGTCCAGGGAATGGTGTGTGAACCTTGGGCTGAAGAAAAAGATCACAAACTGAATTAATGTTTTAAAGAGAGGTTCCATATAATCTCTCTATAAAGGACTACACATGGCGTAAAATGGGAACATAACACTGACATGGACCCACAATTTGGGTATTGATGTGATGTACACAAATGTAAGCTCATATACATCAATAGAAAGATAGTTACATAAAGTCAAATCCCAGAGTCTGTAAGCCATCTTTATTCTACACATGAACAGAATAAAATGTAATAATGATTTCCTCGTTGCATAGCGCATTGCCATCCTATTACATATTGCTCACACTTCTGCTCGCAGTTGGAGGTACTCATAGAAACATGTGATTGCGAGCTATAGAGAGTGAAATGAAATGAAAGGTGAGAGACGGATTTGAGAGAAATTGTTAAAATCACATGGATACCACCAGGATATCTAGAATTTATATTGAACGTTAATTTATTCACAATTAAGTTGTAAGATGCTGTGCACGTACAGCAAAACATTTAATTAACAAGTATGGAAATAAAACAAGTAAATAAACAATGTTTTCTGCTGGCACAGAAAGCCTGCATTATCACCCCCATGGAAAATGTCAAGAATAATTGATTATGCCACTTCCCCGTAGCTTTGGAAGGCTTTGCTGCCTAATATTTAGTACCTATCGCAGCTGAGCAGATGTTTGCCCAGGGAACTGCAGAGTAAATAGTGTTTGTTTAAGGGCCTAATACACGCAGTGACAAGCACAAACAGATGGTAATAGTCTTGGAATTACTTAAACCGACACCTAAAACTGACATCATAACAAAATCCTTGAGGTGCAGACAGTAGTTCTGCCTCACATTAAGCTGGCTAATGCCTCTGTTTGGAAATGTCTGCTCCCGTCACTGCCAACTGAACCCGTCTGACTGCAGCTTCCTCTGTGAAATATTGCTCTGCTCAAAACTGCTTCTGATTTATTAGTGTTAAATTGCAGATATTATATTCCGTGGAAGGCTAATCTGATATATTTAAATGTATCATCACAGACGCAGACATCCGAGTATTACTACCTATAGGTGTCCAATTGTTTTTTCTGAGGATTTGTGACTGATGTCTGATTATTATTTGCAATTTTTCAAATCAGATTCCAGGCGTCAGACATAATCAACTTATATTATCTGAGATGATTGCTGGGGTTAAAGATTTGCATACCGTCTTATAGTTCTCATTCATAACACTCCGTTCGATGTCTCACTATGGGATGCGCCTCATCGCGGAGCAAACAGAAGCATCAATCTCATTACCCCAATCCTGATTGGCTGGTGATCCTGACGTCAGCGTCAGGGAATCCACCCCCTATAAGTAGCTTGCGCTACGTTGCATGCGTCATTCAAAATAAGCACCTCTTCTCGCTTCACCATAGCAAGGAGGGCCGTCTGGTGAGACATCTCACTTCATGTTACTCAGAGCCCTGGGGTTACGTAAGTAACCTATAGTTCTCATTCATAACACTCCGTTCGATGTCTCACTATGGGATATTGTAGCTCCCGTATTGCCAGACGAGTTTATCTCGAAGATCACCGATCAACCAGAATTTAACAGGTGGAGTCCCGACTCAACAAGGTGCCCAGCACTGCTCGGGCCACGCTTGGAGCGGAGACGTCTAGCCTGTAAAAGCGGACAAAAGTGAGCGGCGAAGACCAGCTTGCCGCTGCACAGATGTCTTGCATGGAAACACCCTTGAACAAAGCCCAGGATGTAGCCAGGCCCCGAGTCGAGTGAGCCTGCAGACCCGAAGGTGCTTGCAGATTCTGACTCGTATAGGCCAAAGCAATTGCCTCCACGATCCAGTGGGAGAGCCGTTGCTTAGTAACAGGCTTACCCTTGTGAGGATTAGCCCAGGACACGAAGAGTTGGTCATTAAGACGAAGCTCTTTTGATCTGTCCATATATGTGTGTAAAGCCCGGACTGGACACAACAGATCCTGCTGCTGCTCCCCGGAGGAAACCAGCTACGGAGGAAATGCCTCAATGTCAATCGGGGTACACGAACCAACCACCCTTGGTGTAAAGGCAGGGTTGGGTTTCAACAACACTCTCGTTTGCCCTAGGGCGAACTGAGTGCATGAGGGATGTACAGACAGTGCATGGATATCGCTGACCCGCTTGGCGGATGCCAGGGCCAGTAACAGCACTGTCTTGAGTGACAGATGTTTCATGTCAGCTCCTTCCAGGGGTTCAAATGGGGTCATTTTGAGCCCATTTAAAACCACTGCCAGGTCCCATAAGGGCACCAGCGACCTGGAGACAGGGAGGAGCCTGCAAGCTCCCTTCATAAAACGGCAAACCAAAGGATGTTGGCTAGCCGTCTTACCCTCAAAGCCCACATGGCATGCAGCAATAGCAGCCAGGTACACCTTGATCGTGGAGAAAGCTCTGTGTTTTTCAATCAAGTCCTGTAGGAATGATAAAATCACCCCGACAGGACATTGAAAAGAGATGTGTCCTTCTTGAAGGCACCACTCCTCAAACACCCTCCACTTACAGTCGTAAAGAGACCTGGTGGAGGAAGCTCTCGCACTCTGAATAGTGTTTATCACCTTCTGAGGGAGTCCCACTGTATTCAGATTGTACCACTCACGGGTCAGGCCCATAGTGCCCCGTACTCTGGGCGTGGGTAAAGGACCTGTGTCGCTCTCAGAGAGAGGAGACGTCTGCCGCTCCAAGGGATCAGTTTGTGTGCCAGTGTGTGTGACTGGAGACAACGCAACCTCCCTTGGCGGTTCATACACGATATCGTGTTGTCTGTCCTCACGAGGACCTGGTGTCCTCTGAGAGAAGGCAGGAAGCGTTTTAGGGTGGGGAACACCGCTAAAAGCTTCGGGTAGTTTACGTGTGCCCGCTGGAGGTCTCTGCTCTAGGGACCTCTGACCGGGCGACCTTCGCAAATACCCTATCAGCCTGTCTGACCTGCGTCCGTGGTGACCACCTTCCGTGAAAAGACAGCACCCGTAGGCGCGTCCCGCACTAGAAAAGTCGGGTGTAGTGCCACTACGCATTACATAGTAACCAATACTCTCCGCACGCCGTGGCGCGCGGGGTTTAGTTTTATTATGAGGCCCATGTTGAGTGGGTGCTTTACGAGGACATTTTTCCCCGTAATCTGACTCCGCTCGGAGGGCATTATAGATAAAACCCTTCTTTCTAGGAGAGAGAGAACCTCTCTCTCCAGAATATGGGTTGACTCGCTCTGGGTTTGTGAAAACAGATAAAGTATAACTGTTTTGAGAAGCCCAGGCAGATGTCGTGAGTATCTCCGGCCGGCACTGCGCATGCGCGTGACGGAGGTGCCTTCACAGCTCTAGTCGGCACTGATGGGCATGTCAAGCACATCCTCCTTTTCCCGGTCTGGGAGGTTGGTGAGGTTGAGCCATCTAGCTCTTTCCTGCACCACCATAATCCCCATTGCCTTGCCCGTGGCCTGGACGGCGCAGCGTTGGACACGGAGACAAATGTCTGTGACCGCAGCCATCTCGTCCAGAGTGGCCGGTCCAGGATTGCTCGACAGATCCTCACAGAGCTCCGCTTGGTATGCAGTTAGCAGTGAGGAAACGTTCAGAGCCCTGGCGGACAGCGCTGCGGCTCTGTAGGACCGTTCAGTCATGGTCGACTGGAATCGGTCCGCCTTTGCTGGCAGTGTGGGGTTCCTGCTTGGTGACGGGCCCATCCTCGGTAGGAGGTGGGTTGCCACCAGCGGTTCCATAAGCGGTATGCGGAGCAGGCCGAGCCTCTCCATACCGTCACAGTCTAGGGAGGAGGCACCCTGGATTGGGGCCTTGTTGCTAAAGGGCCAGTCTCTCCACGAGACCGACACCTCATCCAACATCTCCGGGAAGACCGGAAGGAGTTGCCTCTTCATCCTCATTGTTTGGGGAAAATGTTTCCCCTCGTAACGGGACCTGGAGGTCTCCTTGGCCATTTCGGGCCACGGGATGTCTAGCCTGGATGCAGCACGCTGACACACGGCCTGCAGGTCCATGCTTAGACAGGGCGAAGCTGGTGTGCTATCGCCCGGGAGAGCAGCCATTGCTCCCGGCTTTGCAACCTGAGCTGATGACATGAAGATGTCGTCTTCTCGCTCATCCGAATCAGACAGGAGGAACTCAGAGGCATCCTCTTCGTCCTCCATGTAATCCAATTCTAGGACATCCTCCGCGGGTGAAACCATGGTGAGGTCCAGCCGGGAGCCCCAGCTTGGTAGAGCGTGGGGCCCCGTTCCCGCGTTTCTTGCCGCCACCGTGTCCCGGCCTGATATGGCGCGGGAATCCGGTTCCGCGGCTGCCGCTGTTGATGAGCCCCAGACCGTAATGGTGAGGGGCTCAGTCTCTGCGGCGGACGCCCCCGCGTCTTGATTGCCAGCCGGCAAATCAATGGACATGAGGGGATCCTGTCCCGACAAGCTAGCTTGTCGTGCTAACCGTCGGCGGAGGCTCTTCATGGTGAAGCGGGCACAATGCCCGCACGAGCCGAGGTTGTCAATAGCCTCCTGGGCGTGTTCCAGCCTGAGGCAGGACGAGCAGACCTGGTGTGAGTCTGTGCCTGATACCTTCAACCCGCAGCCGCAGAGTCGAGTCCCTGACTCCTCTGGTGTGAGGGAGAGAGGCGTCCATCTCGTTCGCCGCGTGGCGTGGAGAGGACCCGCTCGTAACAGGTACGTCGAGAAAAAAAGTGTTACCAACCTGTCTTTAATCCGGAGAAAAAAGGACGGTGTGGGTCTTTTTTCTCAAAGAATATTACCTGGTGTGGTAATATTCTTTTAATCCTTTTCTCCTCCGTGAGAAGAGAAAAGAAAAAGCGCCGTCGCTACCGTGGTGTCGGCAGTGAGGGAAAAAACAAGCTCGCAACGGGTGTGTTGCTAACTTGAAAATCAAAACCTTGCCTTAATTCCAGAGGAAGAACGGCGGGGTTGATTATTTATAATACTAACTGGTGTGTTAGTACTATAGTCTTCTTGCAAAGCAGAAAGAGTAGCCGGCTAACGCCCGTTGACCGAAGTTAGCTTTGGTTCAGTCTGTGGACTGTTTAGCTAGCCCGGCTACCATTAGAGATGTGCTCTGAAGCGAGAAGAGGTGTGTGAATGACGCATGCGTCGTGGCGCAGGCTACTTATAGGGGGTGATTTCCCCTGACGTTGACGTCAAGATCACCAGCCAATCAGGATTGGCGTAATGAGATTGATGCTTCTGTTTGCTCCGCGATGAGGCACATCCCATAGTGAGACATCGAACGGAGTGTTATGAATGAGAACTGCTTTAATCAGAGACGTTCTACTGTATATCTCTTTCATCAGTGAAATAAGTAAAAAGAGATGGGTAGCCTAATATATAGATCACATATATTTCATATATTATAGACATAACAAATATATGCCAAACCCATGAAAAGTGACCTTCAAATATTACTAATACTCTTGGTTGGGGTGGAATAAATATCAGAAACACAGTAAAACATTATACAATTAAACAGAACCACAAACTAAAGCCTTAACATGGAGCATTATGTTGAATAAATGGGCACTTCTTTAAAAATACTTTGAACAAAAACTGGACATTATACGTGTTATTAAGTTAGGATCTAGAGCTGGTTGTATTTTTTCAATCTGCATTCGTTTTTTTCAGGGTAATAAAGTAGCAACCGAGTGTGTGCTGCTCTTCAGAGAAAAAGTCTGCCAGGAAACCTGAAGTTTTTATTTTGGTTTGAATTTAACATTGATAAATTTAAATCCATCCATCATTTACCCCAAAACTTAAAACATGAGAGGAGGTTTGCCACTCCCAACTGAGCCTACCTTTAGGCTAAAGGGCTCCCACTCCCAGGTTTCATACCAAACACCAGTTCAAAGAGACAAACTCCTGTGGGGGGAGGGGGGGGGCAAGAGAAGCCAGGCATCCGCTGCATACCCTCTTTCATCCACACGCACAAGCCATATGTAGGTAAGTAACAGTACTATATGTGCATACCATGTTAAATGGTTTTAATGAGCATTTTGTGTCCTGTGGCTCTCTGTTTCATTCTGTTTCTAATTCTGCTTCTGTGAACACCACAGTCGGTGACTCAGAACAATGTGGTCTAGAAAACCCTTTCAGTTTTACTCCTTTTACTGTTGATGTTGTTCGTGAAGTCTTAACCAAGCTAGATCCTAAAAAGCCATCTGGTCCGGACAACGTAGAACCTTTCTTTTTAAAGATAGGTGCAGATTTTATTGCTCCACCTCTTACTACTCTTTTTAACCTCTCTCTCAGCACAAACAAAATCCCAAAAGTATGGAAGTCAGCGTATGTCATGCCACTACTAAAAGGAGGGGAGGCCACCTTATTAAACAATTATAGACCCATCTCTAAATTGTCAGTTCTGGCTAAGGTTCTTGAACGCCTAGTGAGTGAACAAGTAAAGGAGTTTTTATGTATAAATGATATCCTGTCTAAACATCAGTCAGGCTTCAGAAAGAAACACAGCACCATCACTGCCACAATGAAAGTGGTAAATGATATTACGAGTATTTTAGATAATAAGCAGAGTTGTGCAGCTCTATTTATTGACCTATCCAAAGCTTTTGATAACGTCGATCATCGCATTTTGAAGCAGAGGCTGGTCAGTATTGGCATATCCAGCCATGCAGTGGGGTGGTTTGTGAACTACCTCTCTGAAAGGTCCCAATGTGTTCAGTTTGATGGGCTGTCTTCTGAGTGGTTAAACATCACTAATGGTGTACCACAAGGTTCAGTTTTAGGTCCGCTATTATTCTCTATCTATATTAATAGTTTAGGTGAAAATGTCAAATGAGCAACCATACATTTTTATGCGGACGATACCGTTATGTACTGTGCAGGTCCCTCGATTAACGAGGCTGTTGTTAAATTACAGGCTGTTTTTAACATTATTCAGGCTCAGCTCTCTGAGCTTAAGCTTCTTTTAAATGTGGATAAAACCAAGGTAATGCTCTTTTCTAAAGCTAAAGCTAAAAATACACCGGAGACTGCTTTGGATATTGTAACTACGCAAGGAATACAACTTGAAGTGGTTACCTGTTACAAATACTTGGGTATCTGGCTTGATGATTGTCTCACTTTTAAAATTCATGTAAATAACCTGCTTAAAAGGCTGAGGGTTAGGCTAGGTTTCTTTTATAGAAATAAGTCCTGTTTCTCGCTTGAGGCCAGGAAAAGGCTAGTCACTGTGACCTTTTTACCTGTGCTGGACTATGGTGATTTGTTATATATGAATGCACCTGCCAATTACCTGAGCAAGTTAGATGCTGCGTATCACAGTGCACTGAGATTTTTGACAAATTGTAAAGCACTTACGCATCACTGTACCCTGTATACCAAGGCGGTTTTGCCATCACTTACTCTACGGAGGCTCAGTCACTGATACTTTTTCATTTACAAAGCCATGTTGGATAAACTACCATCTTATATCTGCTCCCTGATCTCTCTGTGAATTGAAAGTACTTGAGATCGCATGCTGTGGTTTTATTAAATGTGCCAAGTGCTAGGACTGTCTTAGGGAAGAAAGCTTTTAGATGTGCAGCTCCACTAACATGGAACAGTCTGCAAAAAGAATGGAAAATTACCAAGCTAGTACCACTACATGTTTTTAAAGCTCAGTTGGATGCTACAAAATCAGATGCTGTTGGTACCTGTACATGTGGTTAAATATGTAAATTGTAATCCCTGTACATTTTGCTGTATGATGTCCTTTTGTTGTTCTGTTGTTTATGTTTTTATGTCTTCTTGTGGAACCTACTGCTGCAGGTCTCCCTTGAAAAAGAGATCATTGATCTCAATGGGATTTTACCTGGATAAATAAAGGTTTTGAATTTAATTGAATTGATACTTCATTAATCGTTATATTTTCTGTTTAACATTTCACAACAGATTGTAAACTTGGATATTTTCAATCCAACAGTTTTGTTTAGTGAATGTTTATCGGGCCTCATTAAACGATTAGGTTAACTTTAGACAAAGGGTGTCCAAAGTGTTTTCACTGAGAGCCACATGAAGGAAAACATAGGAAGGGCTGGGCCACTCACTAGAGGTGAGGTATATTGCCTCATTAGTTAAGTTATAAGTTAGCAAATTCAATCAAATGTAGGTAAATTATGCTTAATACTTGAATATGCTTTAATAAAAAAACAGCCTACATCACAGCTCTCCATAGGGTTTCATTTGTTTTGTTACAAAAGTGTTGGCAGCTTGCCCCTTAAAACAGAAGCCTCAGATTGTTAGGGGAAATGTGAAGGGGTGTATTTCAAGCGTGTTATGCAAATAAGTTATTAGGTTATTTTTATTAACTAAGATTTGTTAGAAAATGTTTTAAACTTTAATTGAGGGCTTATTAACACATGAATACTACTGTGTTATATATGTTTACATATATATTTAAGAAGTATAATATAAGAAAAGCAGGTGTGGATAAGTTTCAGGTGTGGGCCATATTCCATTATACTTTTAGAATTTGCTGAGGGATAATTCAAAATGGACAACGTTTATGTATATAAACTATAAGCCATAGTTTATATACATAAAATATTTTAACTTGCTCTTTCTTATGTCCTCTTTCTTATTTAGCTTTTACTCTAGTGATTCTCCTTTTTATGTTTTTATAGTACATATATATTTAATGAGCATTGCTCAAGGGCTCCATTGTCAAAAACGTAGTTGTAGTCTTGTAATTGTTGTGCACATGATAATAAAGAAACGTAAAACTTTAATCCAATCATCCAGGGCACACGATGTACTGAACCGAAGCGGGGAAACAAAGAAGGCTTAAATAGGAACATCAGAGTAGAGAAAGCTGTTGTGAATGGGTGCCTGTGGGGGGGTGTATACGTCTTTATTAAGAAACAGTATACTGAAGTACAAAGATGTGTTCCTGATCGGGCTAATTATAAACTTGCATTGCTCAAAATCAAATCTAATTCATTAAGCAGGTTAAAATACAGATGTGAATATATTGAAACTGCTTGTTTTTGATATCACTTCCATGGACAATATTCATGCTCACTTTTGGGGAAATTATTTCGCAGTGCTTGAAGAAAATGTGTTTTCTAATATTAAACAAAGAAGATAATTCATATCTCGGAAAGCATCCTTGAGGTTGTCTTCATGATGAAATTTTCAGCAACATATTTATTCATGAATGTCTGACCCATGTGGAAGAAATTCACTTAGTAGTAATATTTTTATGTTCGAAGTTTGAAAAATACTTTGTGCTTTTCTTCTCTTTTCTCAGTGCATTAGTTGTGATTCAAAGGCCATCCATTTCTCTTCTTCTTTTGTACTAATATTTAAAGGTAGTTTGTTGTTTGCCTGTTGATCATGTGAATTCCCAGTGGATCAGTTATTTTCATTGTAGACTTCTAGTTCTGTCTCTCATTAGTTTTGTCTCTCACGCAAAGAAAAAAATAACTACAACAACATTTTGTTCTGCTATCATTTAATAAGATCCTATCATTGTCTCTGGGCTTGAATTCGCACAGACCTTTGCTCTGTTTACCTGCATTTTGTTTGGGGGCCTGAAGTGAAATAGAGGCGTCCTAAACATTCCTGTTGATAAATTCATGCTGTCAGCGCTATGTCTTATCTGGATTAATGGGTTTAAAAACTTTTCTCTCGAATGTGTTCTGTCTAATGACACTTTTACCAAGCCTTAATTTATGTCTAGTCACTGCACTGTTGTTTTTCAACAAAAGAAGATTTGTCATACCTCGCCCCACATTTATAATGTAGAGACAGGAAGAGAGATAGCAGAGATGAAACTTGGAGATCAAAGTGAACCTTTTCACGCTGTTCCGCTTCTGACAAGACGTGTGTAGTTTCAGCCATGGAGAAAAATACGATAACAATTCATTTACATTTATCATGGTGAGTCATCATTTCAGCAGTGTTACCAGCACTTTACGAGGAAGTGAGTTTACCTCACAACTGCAGCTGAACCCCTGCTGTTTTTATTCTGGCGGGAAAACTTGTATTGCTTTCAATCAAAACAGCCTTGTTTGCACTATCCAAAAAGGTTACGAATCACTGTTGAGATGAGAAATGAATCAGTTTTATGAAGAAAAAAGCTATTGTTAAGCTTTGATTTAGGGAATGCACCAATTCTTGAGTTGTGACTCAATACCGATATTTGAAAAAACTATTTAGCCAGATTAGGGTTAGTTTATTGGTCTTCTGGCATTCCATGTCTTTAGTTTATTTTCACCATTCAAAATACTACCCACTTGAATGCTCACAAGTGAACTGGCATAAAAGCTAATGTGGCCTACTACTGTGAACTATAGTGTCATTAAGACTTATTTTAGCTACCTTGAAGAAAGGTCCACCAAATAATTAAAATCTTTTAAGCGTAAGCTAAATTTAAAATGTCTTCACCACTTTACCTGACCATCCAACAATGCGCCTGCCATAGTACAATCCAAACACAAGACACATTAATTCTACTTACAATTACATTTCTCAAAAATCCTCCGCTTTACATCCTGGCTGAATGCTAATCAAATAATTGGAAGTCTATAATTAAAGCTAGAGTATGGGTCACTGATTAGTAAAACATGTCATGCAATACTGCTACATAACAGTATGTTTCTTATGCCCCACACGGAACTATAATTATCTATAACAAATGTCATTCTAATTCAAATATAATAAGGGGGGATATTGGGGAAATTAGCATGCTAGCATTAGCTTCTAAGACTTCTACTTTACATCGCACTAAACTTCCCATAAGAGAAAGTCATTGATCTTTACCAAGCGAACATTATTAACTGTATGTGGGATTAAATTCCAAAAACTCCAAATTAAAAAAGGCTAAATAAATGTGGTGTTGGAATGTTTCAGATCTAGAAGTGTTTCATTCAAGGCTTCGCATTTACCATCTAGCCCACTCTAAATGATTCCTCTGCTTTAAGAGAACTTTAAAAGCCAATTACGCACTACTTGCTGCATCACAAATACCATATTTGTATCCGTCTCTTTATGCGAACTCCTGAAGTGGGATGTCTCCTCTTGAGTGATACAACAGTAGCTCCTTGGCTCTCCCGAGTATTTCTGGCAGCCTACTTTCTCCTGTAACCTACTTTGGAGGCTTTTTTAAAAGATCCCAAAGAAAGCTTTTTCATTTCTGTTCTCATTGTGTGCTCTCTAATGGAGCCTGATGGAGAAACAGCTGATTGGAGGTTGGACATGAGGAGGGATATATACCGTTAGAGAAGGTGAGACACGTGAGAAGATGGTTAGTGCAGGTATGTGATCGGATGTGATTTATCTTTTGCAGCATTGTGGGGTTTTATTCAACCAACAGATGATCTCACTGATTTTATTGCTTCTTTATTGCATTTAATCTTACTACTGCATACTATCACATAAGACAACAAATGAAGCTTTCAGTCTCTAATCCTGTTTGGATTTGTTGAAACTGCCCCTTAATATCCTTGGTTGTTATAATTTTGAGGCTGAAATGTACTTGAGCAGCTGTTTGGAGAGCCATGTCCAGAAGGGTAGCTGTAATCCAGTACACCATGTCTTTCTCACTAGTGATCAGCTGCGTCTGGTTGACCACCTGTGGTGGGTAACAGGTCCCTGCTCTCTGACTCGCATCATCTCATTCTTTTGTTTTTCCTGCCAATACTTCTCTACCCTATGAGTCGTCTGTGTTGTGTCTTTTTTGTGTTAATCCAGCCACAGTGGGTGTTTGGCAGTAGTCTGTTACTGTCACAGGAATAGTATATTGAAAGAGTAACTTGATAATTGGACATCAAAACTGTAAAAAATGCCATAACAAAGTTTTTCCTTGAGCCCCAAAAGAAAGTAGATAAAAGGATGTTCTTTTTTCATCTTTGCAGCCTGTCTTAGAAAGAAGCAAAGGCTGGTTGGTTTTAGTCTTTAATTGGCTAAGAAAAAGAGTGAGGCGATTGAAATGGACCACAAGAAGAATAAATATAGCAGATATATTGGAATCCACTCGCCTCTATTTGCCATAACAGGGAAACATCAGTTACCTTGGAGAATTACCCGGCTACAGATACAGTTGACTGTATCTGTGTTTTATGACCATATTGTTCCATAAAATGTGAAACTATCTGATGGCTGGCAATGCAATTCAGAGCATGGACTCTCAGCCATGTATTTCTACTGAGCCTAATTGTGTGAATGACTTATTGTGACTATGTGTTAACTCTTACTGAAGGACAGCCATTAACGTATTTTCATTGAGGCTCAACTTTTATGCGTTGATTTATATCATGTTTTCTTAAATTATCGAGTCCTGGTGCTTCTTATTTAGGGGAGTAAAGGATAACAAGTCAGCATCACTGGAGCCACACTATTGGGGGTATGTATTGTCCATTTCCATTCTATACAGCTGGTTTAGGATGGCCTTTAATGTAATAAGTGCTCAATGCAAACACATAATCTGAGCTGTCACACTCTACAGGCATTCTGGCCGACTTCTAGCTCTCATAGAATATCAAAGTAATTTGTAGGACAGTGTCATATCAAGCAGTCCTTTGATATTATGTCAATTTAATGTAGTTCCTGACCAGTCTGTGCAGAGTTCTTTATTGCTCCTTTGATGCAGTTCAATCACAGAATTACCAGATTGGCTCATTAGAGAAGGAATGATGGTATAGCACTTCCTGCTTATTAATTACCACATTTTCATTTCCTTGCCCCCAATACGACACAGGAGGCAAGTTCCCCCGATCCACAGCTAATTGTGTTGCGTTCCCTCACATCATAGTTGAGAACCATTGATCAAGAGCTACAGCTCTTTCCACTGGATACACCCACAGTGACAGAGAAGGCCAGGAGGATCAGAAGCAGACATCAGGCAGAGACAAGAAACTAAATTAGTTAGATCGTTTGCTTAAATTATGACTCCTCTTGTCCAACATGAGACTCACCAGATGTCACATGTTGTAAAGTTCATAGAAAGCATAAATCAGCAGGTAGACTCTACAATATATTACCAAATAGAAATACTTCCTGAATGTGAGGACATTTAAGGTAGAAATGGCTTCTGTGTGTTTGCAATGTACAAGATTATTTTTAAAGGGGCCCTATTTTTGGGTTTTCCCTTTTCTGTTTTCCCTTTGTTTGCTTCCGTGACATAGTGATATCAATACGTACAGTAACACTCACGCTTACTTTGTCTAGTGCTCCATGAGACCTCAGAAATCGGGAGCATTTCAAAACCACCGCGGGGGGAGGGGGGCACCATCCTTGATGGAGCATTTGTGTGGGCTGGACCTGTATTTCACAGGAAAGGAGTGAGCAGAGGGTAGAGTTGTCCATTCTTGTTCAGTTTTTCTGTGACTATCTTCCTCACCCTCTCAGACTTTGAGTTGTGTGCTCTACTAAAGAGACGCGCACCATGGAAACCAAACAATGGTGTAGCTGTATTAAAGTCTGAGTGGAAACAGTCGTGAGTAAATCTCAATTTGTTAGAAATCGGGAGAAATATGACCCCGGGAGGAAACCGGGAGAGGGCAATGAAATCGGGAGTCTCCCGCGGAAATCGGGAGGGTTGGCAAGTATGGCTCCAACACACTGTAGGTGATAGGCTAAGTGGTTGATCAATCACAACAGAGCTGCCCTGAGCTCTGGTTTTAGACAAAGGGTGAAAATAGGAGCTGCAGCCCAGGCAGTATGAGAAAAATAAAGACCTTTTGAACATTAAAGTGGGTAAGCACTGAAGTAGAGGCAAAAACTACATATATGTATAGGGCCTCTTTAAGTTATGACACAATTGTCCCCTTGGACTCTAGGATGAACTGCCTAAAGTCAAAGTCACTGTGACCTCACAAAACAAGAACAGTTTTTGCCATAACTCAAAAACAAAAAATAATATTCTAATCATGACAATTCACACAAACGTTTGAATAGGATAAATTGACGAATATCTATATCCTTTGTTTAGACTAACATCATACTCAGGGTTTCATAGATAACTGCCCAATACAGGTTATCATGTTCACAGCTAAATAACCTGGGTAATTTCTATGAGGCGGATGCTGCAGTGTGTATTTGAATTGAATGAGATAGTACAAAGGAGACCAATAACAATTGATATTTATCAGCAAGGTGAAGAGGTTTGGTTTGAAGATTGAAAGATTTTCTCTCAAATATCTCAGTTCCTGATTAAAACACTTGCAGAGTCTTTGCAAACATTTGCTCGGTTTTTACTCCGTATTTCATCATTTTCAAACATTTCAAACATGCAGATGTGTTTTTTATTCAGCATGAATAAGTGTGCTTGCCATTCATTGCAGTCACATTAGGATAACACTCTTAATCCTCCGCTCAGCATGAGGAAGAATGTGATTGAGAACAAAGCCTACAAAACAACTGTGTTTGTTATCAACTCTGGTAAAAATCAGTTATTGTCCACATCCATTGAAACCCAAGTTCTAGCAGACTTAATTCTCATTGAAGGTTTTTTAACATAATAACAAAAGCTGATACCATTTCTGGTGCCTGCACGGCTTAGCACTGAAAAACAAATGTTCCTGAATGTTCTGCTGCCCCAGCACTTCTCTGAGCTGCACACACTTTTACATCCCTGCAAGGTAGTGAAACACAAAAGAGAATAATAATTCCCTGTCACATCCACAGGACACTATGCTTAATTTCTATTACTTCTGATGATTGTGTAGCTGAACTAGTAAATGAAACCTGTCTGACTGCATAGGTAGAAACTCTGATGAAGCCTGGGCTGCATTTACAAACAGACAAAAAGAACAGCGAGCAATTATTCAGTGCATGGGGCAGGAGAAGAATTTCAAAATCATGCAGCATTAAACTAATTTAAAGTTGTCTGACTATCTTTGCAATCATTTTATTAAAATACATCTGCCTCCATCCAGGACCATTTTAATATTCTTATCCTGAAATGATTTATTATCGCTCTTCTGTGATATGTTATCGTAACAGTGTCTGATTCTGCCTGTTCAGCCTTCTGATGGTACCGCACACATTTAGTCATCTATAATTATCAGACAGATATGGTTGGTCCTTTATAGATTCAAATTTTAAAAAGAAGATTCATATTTAACATATTTAAAACACAACATATTGTCAAAGATTAAACTAGTAGTTACAAACCTTTGGATTGTAAACCCTTCCAATACACGGTGCTTATAGTTTGGCCCCATTTTGACCATTTCAGATATCTGGAAATTGTTAGCAGTTATACCAAAGATATGTTTCTTCTCAAACATTTTCAGGTTTTTCTTATTATACAATGCTGTATTAACATATGTTTAATAGGATAATTTGGAACATTTGGGCCTCAAACAAAGTCTATACATGTGTTCAAGTTTGTGTAGCAGAACATTTATTTTCTTCTTCTTCTTCTTATTTTCGATCCCTGACTTTTTTTTATGACCTTTTAGGAAAGCCCGACCCGTCAGTTGAGTATAGTAATATTTATGATGGGGTAGTTTTACTAATGAAAGCTTAGTATATTAATCTGATAATACAGTACTTAAATGACATTTGATCATAAGCATAATCCTAAAATGACTATGGGAGGATTCCTGTTCTTATCGATTTGTAGACACCATAATAAACAAAACCATAAAAACAAGAATTGTATAATGCAGATAAAGTCCTAATGTAAAGTAGCATTAGTAGTTCTAGTGATTGTGATGATTTAAAACAGTACACGGCTTGAACGGGAGTCCGTCAGGCGGATGTAACAGCCACAGAGATGGACGAGAGAATAAGTTGTTTTTCATGATGTAACACTGTTGGTGCAATGCAGACCCTGAGGCAGCTGTGGGAGTGTGACAACTTCAGAATGATGGCTATACACTGTTTTTTTTTTTAAAAGCTGAATTTTCTCAGTGAAACTCTTTATTTCAAATGTATACAATCTATTTCTTAAGTCTCTCAACTTAGTGTTTGTATACATCACTCATACAATGAAGACTTGATCACCTTGTGTGTACCTTAGAGACAAACAGAGAGGTCTGACATGATTACATGACCATTACAATAAATGCATTTTAATTGTTGAAAAAAGTTTGTATTTTGTATATGAACAACCATTAGTTGGAACATTTGAATAAGTATTGATCATATACATGTTACTGCAAATCAGGTTATGTTAAGGAAGAAACATTTGTTTGAAATGTTCAGAGGACCAGAGATACTATTGGAAAACAAAATCAGCCACAAGAGGACAGTGGCTATACGGGGCAGCATGGGTAAATTGTAGCTGTATGAATATTAAACAGGGAGTTGAAAAGGACAATGTATGATCGTTGAAAACCTTCCCTTGGTAAACTAGGGTTAGGAAAATGTGTCTTTATTCACCGCTTTTAATTTTCTTGTCCCTCATTCATCATACGTTGACCAATAATTAACTTCTTTTAATGACACGTTTTTCATTCTTTTATGTTAAGGTCATGTTTTAACCTGCCCTGTGGCAGTTTAGTTTGCCCTTGCCATTAACCCTCCCTGTTGAGATAGACCATGCCTGATTTCAACAGGAGCTCACATAGGTTATGATTAATGGTGCTTTCTATGCAGTGGCAGCAGGTCACACTAAAAGGGAAATCACACCCGTTGCGTGCCTGAGTGTGTTACAACAGCCATTGGGTTGTATGTAAACCTCTCGTTCTTACTCCCCTGTTTCTGTTGTTATCACCCAGTCTCCTGCTTTTCTTCAGAAGAAAACAGAGTTGCGATATTGTGTGTAAATATCTGTACAGGAGGTTGTGTAACCCTGAACTCCCCCTGGAATGATGGTGAGGTCAGCCATTGTTCATGTTCACATTTTGTGTTTTAGCAGAGCAGTTTGGTTTCTGTATTGCCGCTGTGCTGATCAGGGGAACAGATTGGTTCACAAATGTATTGTGAATTATGAAAGAGAGGAATAACAAAACAGCAGCGGTTCTTTGTCAAGGTGTAGGACCTATAAAACCCTGCTTTACCTTCAGGGAAAGGGAACTGAGACCTTGATCAAATTCAAAATCAGGCAGCAGCTTTCAACAGAAATAGACAATGCAGAATGATTTTGGCTCAGATGTGTTCATTTAGTGGGAATGCTGATTCCAACTATCTGTTATTCGACGCACGAAATTATTTATTATTCCGCCGGGTTATTTTGCGCCTCTTCTTCTCCCACATTCCACATCGCAGAAACTCCGTTCAAACATCAAAACGTTCAGCTCGGTCGGGAATCGATGGCTATTACTTTTCTCATTCATAACTTTCATAATTCCAGAGATATATCCCATAATTCATCAAATTGTTAACATTGAAGTCAATGGAGAAACTCTTCAGACTTGAAAAATCTTCATGCGACTTCAACTGCTAACTGTTCCTTCAAACTTTCACTCAGAAACCTCATTCCAACTTTAAAATGTTAGACATCTTTCTGACATTATTCATGTTAAACAACTTTTAAATCTGATTCATACTTTTAGAAATATTAAACGTTGTTCAGACCTTGGTAAAGAGGCCTTCTTCAAATGTTAACATTAGTGTGTATTGAGCAGCTCGTTAAGGTGTGTGATCTCAAAGCTAGAGTGGGAGGACAGCTTGAAATTCGCCTTCATATTTTTTTTCAAACCTGCCATAATTCCCAAACCCTACACTCCTGAGACATAAATTGTCATGACAAACGTAGGAAAACATCTCGTAGCTTGAAAAATTAAAAAAAGTTAGGCAAAATAATTCAACAAAATGCCGCTTGAGGGCAGGAAGTGACAAAAACGTTCAACATGCCTCAATTAAAGTCAATTGTAAAGCTGATCTTTACTCACAGCATTAGCCGTACACCTTTAGTTAATCTTCCAAAAAGGCCACATTATTAACCCGAAAGTACACAAAAAGTACACTTCAGATGCTCAACTTCCTTCTGATGCTTCACGCGTTGAAATTTCACCGATATCTGTTACGGTTCTTCAACAAAACGTTCACATGTAAGAGGTTTATCTCTCATTCAGAACAATGAAAATGCTTTCCTCTCACTGATTACTACACATCACCATGGAAACCTTTGATCTCTGGACACGTCGTTAGCTCAAAAATAAACACCTGTGTCATGGAACACGATGATGTCATAACTCCAACTGACATGCTCAGAGCAGCAGATTTCAGATAAGGGTTAACTCAGCTCTACATCAAATCTGAAGTTACGTAATGTGGTGTTAATATGGCAACGCATCCCTCGCCATCAAACAGCACCAGACTTCAGATAATGGTTAACGGTCCAGCCTTCAACAGTTCTACGTAGGGTGACCAGATGTCCCGCTTTGCGCGGGACTGCACAGCATTTTCACGACTTTTGGTGCGTCCCGCAAATTGAGACGATGTCCCGCATATTTCATTTTGATTGGCTAAAACGCTTTTCTTTAAAATCAGATTCATCCAATGGCTGTTGAGAAAGCAGGGAAGGCTATCATCAGGGGGCTGTGTTTGCTGTCAATCAAACTGTAACACACGGCGGGTGCTTGTCAAGTGTTAACCAATGAGAGTAACTCACTCACACACACCCCCCCCCACCCCGCCAAACAACAACAACGAACGCAGGCGACGCAGCAGGTTATGGAAAATGGAGGAAACTGAAACTACAGCTAAGAAGAAAAGAAGATGCACATACAACAAAGACTGGGAAGACACTTACCCGTGGGTGAAGCCAGTGCAGGGCGACTCTCAGAGTTTTTTGCAATCTTTGCAAGAGTAATTTTTAAATTTCACATGGCAGTGAATACGACTTCAAAAGACACAGAGAATGCGATTCTCACAAGAAACGTGTCGCTCAAAAAGAGACATCCCACTCTATGGAGACATTCCTACTCAAACCAAAAAATGATGGCCACTCAGACAAGGTAACAGCAGCAGAAATAACCAGTGTTTACCATACAGTGCAACACTCCCATTCATACCGGTCAAATGACTGGTAACAAGCTAGCGCCGACCATGTTTCCAGACTCTGAGATAGTAAGGAAAATGTCATGTGGTCGTACAAAAGCAGCGTCCATAATAACAGATGTGCTTGCCCCTGCCTCTGTGGAGAGTTGTTTGACAGAGTCAAAGACACCAGTGGTTCTAGGTGACAAAATAGCCCACACACTGTGTGTGGGGGCCCACCTTCTGTTGCTGTGATGGACACAACTGAAAGCTATTTTATTTTATGTATTATTATGTTTCTGTTCCCTCCTGGCCAGTGTTGGTTTTATTGTATCTATTCATTTATGTTGTGCCTACTTGTACAGGTAATACACTAGTTGAATTAAGAAGATGCATTTCTAAACACTTGAAGTGAATAATGCCTGCTGCCTTGGTTAGCCTTAGTTTACTTTTCTTTATTAAAAAACTGCATTTTGACTTCACTTTCTGCTCTGTTGTTATATATTTGTTACGGTTTTTTTCCGGGGGTTGGGGGGTGCTGTTGAGAGGGTGTCCCACATTGTCCCACACAACCATACTCCTTGTCCCACATTTGGTTTGTTGGGATCTGGTCACCCTAGTTCTACGTCAATTATGGGGTGTTATCATATGTGACCTGCTCCATCGAAATCAGTCGCATTGACCCGAAGACACATTTTGAGTTGTATACACTGTTGGAAAGAGGATATTCCTAGCTTTCTAATGGTATTAGGATTGTTTTTGTACTCCAAATATTAAGCGAAATATGTCACATTATATAATGACTGTCACCGAGTCATCATTTTGAGAAAAAGGCCTTGAAAGTTTTCTCTTCTCTGGAATCCATCGATCTGATTGATTATTAGTGGAGCAAATTATCAAAATACTACGGAGGGAAGATATTTTCGTTTGGAGGGGAAGCTTGCGAGTGTGTGTGTATACGTGTGTGTGTTTGTGTAATTTTGCGTTTGTGTGTACTGTGTTTGTTTCCCGGGGAAAACACTCACGAGAAACACCGCCTGCTGTGACGTTAAGTTACTCCGTTCTCCGCTTGTAATTATGCCGTTACAAGCTTCAAAGTTGTATTTATCATCTGAATTTGCCGAAACAAGTTTAATATTCTGAAAGCCAATACTTTGTTTATTTGAAATCAGATGAAAACAAACTGTAACGGACACTGCCGTGTTATCTATGATTACTATACTCTTACATTCATAATTTCAGCCAGAGGGAGGGGGGGCGGCGCTGCGGAAGAGCAGATTGCGAGTGAGAGGTGCCCGTCTTCGTCCCTTTACAAGCTTCAAAAATATATTTATCGTGTGATTTTGGAAATAAAAGTTTCATATTCTGAGAGCCAAGACTTTGTTTGTTTAAAATCAAACAAAAAACCCGAAACCCGAAAAAATAGTTTTTTACGTAAATCCACGTTTATTTTTAAATGAGTCGTTGCGACTTCCGACTGATTTCGATAGAGCGGGTCACATATGCCGTTCTCCATGGAAACGCATCCCTCGCCATAAAAGACGATTTCGCTATAACTCCTATGAAAATGTTAAACAAATGCTCAAACTTCACATGTGTGCTAACCAGAGATGGGGTCGTTACTAAAAAAAAGTAATATATTACATATTACATATTACTTTAAAAAAAAAAAGTAATATATTACACTACTTCGTTACTCTCTACATAAAGTAACTCGTTACTTTACTCGCAGGGCCGGCCCGCCCCTCCCTGCAGGCAGATCATGCAGACTGCTAAAGTTTCAAATGTTCTCTTTAGTTCAGTTTCCATTGTCACATAAGACTGATCCAGATCCTGAATGTTTTCCTATCTGACCATGGCTGTCCTCTGTCTCCTGCTATCTGTATATTTTGTGCAGTCTATCTCTGCTCACGCTGTTGCGTCGGCGTGTTCTCCTGCGTGTTGGTCATGTGTTGCACTGGAACCAGACACCGCAAAGACTTCAGCCGAGCACGTACGAACTGCGCATGCGTGAGTGGCAATAACTCTCCTTACCAGCAGGCGGCGGTAGTGTGTATTCGTCATTCAAAACAGGCAACAACCGGAAAACAGAGAAGAAGAACAGAATACGTGATATAAACAAACAACAAATAGCTTCACCTTAGCATGTGTTCTTTGCAGGTGTTTGTTGAGGTTTGATTATGACTGATTTTAGTAAGTAACGAAGTAACGCGTGTCGGGGCAATGTTAGTAACTGTAGTGTGATTACTGAATTATAAAAGTAGCGCGTTACACTACTCCTACCGACAAAAGTAATATTATTATAAATTGTAAAACTTCACAGGTTTGGTAACGATGCAGCCATCAACGCATCTAAGCTTATTATGGGATGTCATCAAATGCCGTGGGCTTGGCGATAGATCATTCGCCATCAAGTTAGTTCAAAGGTTTGCAGTTCAAATATTGTTCCTTTTCCAAGCCTTTTTACTTTATTTTCTTCTCTCATCACACATTCAAGCCGCCAGTGTTCATGTATCATTTCAATCTAAATTCTTCACTTTTCTTCTCACACATTACATACATATTTTCAGCATAAAGCATTCCCACTAGCAATTTCTTCAGGAATTGCATTCTCTAGTTACTGTTTAATACTGCAAAAGAAACAAGTCTGAATTCAAAATGTGCAGTTTTCGTAGTATCTTAATAACATACTTTATGCAGTACATATAAGTGTGTGTGTGTTATTGTGCACCTTGTGCGCTTAAGCAACCTATGGTTTATAATCTAACAGTAGCTTGATGTATTCCAGGGTATTTAAGATGTAATAGAGTTTTGGTCTTCAGGACTGTAAGCCAATTGATTTCTGAGATTGTGTAGCACAGGGACATTTCTAAAAAAAGATCTGACAGAGCAAGTATGACAAGCCATTTTTAAAGCTTCACTAATCAATATTGTTATGGTTACAACAGGTAAAATGGCTGTGTTATGTAAAGTTACTCACAGTTGTGAATTCAGAGAAAGTTATAACACGACTGTGCTGCAGTTTAGCTCTGTGAAGCATTTGAACATGTTTGCAGCTTGTTCTTTGAGTTTCATGGCAATTTGTGTGCTTTTAATCACTCTCACGGCTCTCGTCAACCTCATCTCCAGCAGGCAGCAGAAACAAATTTTTTCGAATAAACCCTCTGTACACTACATGCCCAGCACGGAAGAAGAAGACAGACGAAGTTAACAAACAGCCCGGGAACACGCTGAAAGAACATAAATGCCTAAAAACTAGATTGAGTATTGGACTCACATTTGCCAGGTGGCCAGACTACACATAACTGCTGATGTCGCTCTGTGTCTGCCGATTTGATTAAAGATGGCCCTATTATGCTTTTTGGGGGTTTCCCTTTCCTGCAGTGTTATAGGTCTTTGTGTAAATGTAAATGGTCTGCAAAGGCTAAAATCCAATGCCTGAAACGCCTCTATTGTAGTCCTTTGTTTACTTTAGCGACATAGTGACACTCGCACCTTGTGCTAGCGTTCCGACACATTGTACCTGGGTTAAGGCAGGGGTGTTCCAACTTTTTTTAAAGAGGGCCGGATTTGATCATCTGAATATGTCCGGGGGCCATTGTCCCTTCTGACATTTTTTAAACATAAAAATGACATACAAATACACTGTTATGTAACAATTTTCATTGTCACAATTATCTTTATTTTTCAAAAGGAAGTATAACTAAAAACACTGCCTTTCATTTATATTTCAAGAGTCAGATAACATTGAACAGATTATATGGAATACCTTAACTTTGTAGCGGGTTTGTAGAAGTGGGATCTGACGGCGGGCTGTAATTGGCCGACTGGCTGGACTTAGTACATGCCTGGGTTAAGTGGTGGAACATCTCTAAACGGTTGAAAAAAATCATAACAGAGCCGACCAGCTAACAAATCAGAGCAGACTTGCCTCTGGTTTCAGAAAAAGAATGCACTTTTTGACCATTAAAGCATGTAAAGCACAACATGTAATTATTAAGCCTGAAACTGAGCAAAATAAAGCCCCTTTAGGCAACATTCGTACACTACTAGCCAATCATCTACTTCTAACTCTACTTTGTAAGATGGCTACATCTCTTTTTTTCATGTATTGTTTGTTCCACTGCTCTCGATGTAGTCAGCTGTAGTTTATACATTTACTGTATTACTAACATTATGTTTCATTTGGCTATTGTTCAGTTCTACCTTCAAATTAGATTGAACGCTGCATGTGTTTTTTGCCCTGGCAAACGTTATTGATGCAATCTTCCCAGGATCTTGCGATCATTGTAGAATTTATTGCAAAAAATGTATTTAAAATTCTAGCAATTTGTTAGGTGATTGTTTGATGGCCTGGCAACGTGGATTGACATTATCCAAACTATTTACTCGTAATGGGATTATCCAACACTGATTCCAGTAGCATGCTGTTAGAGCCATTCAGATTCCAGGCAGATTATGTAAACATCATGCAAAGAGATCTCCTGTTTAACCTGCAGTGTCACACAGCAAATGTCTGTCTGTGACAAAACAACAATCAGGATTATTCTGCTAAACACATATTCAGGAGATTTATATTACTGTGTTTTAGTTAATCCTTTAAAGACTTGAAAGGATCATCTTATCTGTTTAGCAAACGCTTTAACTTTACATGGTTAAATAATTCCCTTATATCTGTTTCCTTGTCCTTATATAATATATATATATATAATAATTCAAAATTAGCATTTCAGGATAAATGTATCCTCATAGCAAATATATCCACAACAAAGAAGCTTAAGCTGTCTCTCTTCATTAAGCAAAATGCAACAAAACTCCATGTGTTGGGACAATTTGTGAAGATGGCAAATAAATCCCTCATTTTGTTTGAGCGGACAACCATTGACCCCAGGAGCATCGGACCTTCTAGTAACTGTGATGACATTCTTGTTAAAGAGTAATGACCTCGAAGTTGGTACAAAGTAAATATTAAACTTTGCGTCTTTGCCCTATGTATTCTTCCCTTAAAGTCTTGCCTTTAACTGAAGATGGAGGCATGCTCAAAATTCATTTCTGGGGGGTGTCCAAGGGGAGGTTGTAGTTTATAATTGGATTGAAAACATAAGGAGCTTTGGCCGTCTCCTGACAAATGTTTTTACTCTTTAAACATAGAAAGACCCTCCATCTTCAGCCACTGCACCCTCCACGGCTTGTGTTATTAGAAGATTTTATTAATTTTCAGAGGCCCAAAAAAAGTCAGACATGTTCCGTTTGAATCCATGATAAACACTTTAGAGCTTTTCGTCAATAGAGGCTAAGTCCCTCCCTTTCCGGTGGACCTCCATGGGACCTTATTTCGGAAAATGATGTATTGAAGTCAATGGCGAGAGACACGTTATCTTTCGATCCCGTTTGAATTGTGCCACGAATTACACATACAGTATGGTGTTTGTCAATTTAAAAGATAATTTTGCAAGTAAAAAAAAAAATGTTTTGCCTTAAAACTTTGAAGAAAGACTTTTTTGTGTGAAACCGCTCAATGAACTACATCTCTGGTCTCGCACAACAACACACGTCACCAAGATGGCCATCACTACTGTCTTGCCAAAAAAGGGATTAGCTACCCTCTGTTAGGAATGGGTGAAGCAGGTAGGACTCAAATGCAGAATAACGAAAAGCGAGCTTTATTAAATAAATTAAAGCTGTGGCAAAACAAGGCAGAATCCAAAATATCCAACACCAACGAGCAGCACAAGGAACACAGACCGTGGAATGACATGGAGGGGAAACAATGAACCGACATGGAACACAGGGGAAGACTAGACTAAATACACAGAAGGGTAATCACAGAACAAGACACAGCTGGGCAGGGGAGGAGAAACACAAGGACAACAGGTGAACACAATCGGGTAATCAGGGAGGGAAACAGACAGAAAGCAGACAGGCAGGAAACGGGGGTGAACACTTTACACAGTAAAACAGGAAACCCAAAGACAAGAAAAACACCAACACAGACAAAACTACAAACGTGACATAACATGAGAATCGTGAAAGAACCCCCCCCTCAAGGGACGGATCCCAGACGTCCCAAAAAAAAGGTCCAGCAGGGTGGGTGGAGGGGGACCGGAGGGAGGACACATAACTAGGGCCAAGAAAGGGTGGGTGGAGGGGGTCTGGAGGACGGGTCTCGGGCGGACGGCCCGGGGGAAACGCAGAGACCAAGGAGGGGGTCTCGGGCAGAAGGCCCGGGAGCAAGGCAGAGACCAAGGACGGGGTCTCGGGCGGAAGGCCCGGGGGGCAAGGCAGAAACCAAGGAGGGGGTCTCGGGTGGACGGCCTGGGGGCAAGGCAAAGTTCAAAAAGGGGCGAAGGCCACAGCGGGCAAACTCAAGGGGCCGAGCATGAGGGCAAAAGCAGCGGCAGGAAGAGTCAGGGGGCCGGGCCCGAGGACGAAGACCGCGGCACTCAGGGGGCCGGGCTCGAGGGCGAAGACCAGACAGCTCCGGAGGCCGGGCAGGACCCGGTGTCGGCCGAACAGGAACCGGAGCCAGTGGGACAGGCTTCGGCAGGATCCCCCACGGAAGAGGACCAGTAGTTGGCAGGACCCCCGGTGAGACAGGTGATGGTGGGGCCTCCAACGGAACAGGACAAGGGGTTGGCAGGACCCCCGGCAGAAGAGTTGTCGACGGGACCCCCAGAGGAACAGGAAATAGGATTGGCAGGACCCCCGGCAGGAGAGCAGTCGGCGGGACCTCCAACGGCACAGGACATAGGGTTGGCAGGACCCCCGGCAGAAGAGTAGTTGGCAGGACCCCCGGCAGGAGAGTAGTCGGCGGGACCTCCAACGGGACAGGACAAGGAGCTGGCAGGACCCCTGGCAGAAGAGCAGTCGGCGGGGCCTCCAACGGCACAGGACAAAGGGTTGGCAGGACCCCCGGCAGGAGAGCAGTCGGTGGGACCTCCAACGAGATGGGACAAGGAGCTGGCAGGACCCCCGGCAGGAGAGCAGACGGCGGGACCTCCAACGGGACGGGACAAAGGGCTGGCAGGACCCCCGGCAGGAGAGCAGTCGGCGGGGCCTCCAACGGCACAGGACATAGGATTGGCAGGACCCCCGGCAGGAGAGTAGACGGCGGGACCTCCAACGAGACAGGACAAGAAGCTGGCAGGACCCCCGGCAGGAGAGTAGACGGCGGGACCCCCAACGGGACAGACATACGATTGGCAGGACCCCCGGCAGAGTCGTAGTCGACGGGGCCTCCAACGGGACAGGACATGGAGTTGGCAGGACCCCCAGCGGAACCTCCAACGGACCAGGACATTGGGTAGGGACTTGAGACGTGACTCGAGAGGGGAACTAGAGACGGAACTCCAGAGGGGACTAGAGGAGAGACAAGAGGATGGACTAGAGGAGGAACTAGAGGAGGGAACTCGAGAGGGGACTTGAGAGGGGAACTAGAGAGGGGACTCGAGGAGGGACTAGAGAGGGGACTAAAGGAGGGACTAGAGGAGGGACCTCGAGAGGGAACTGGAGAAGTGACTAGAGGAGGGACTAGAGATGGGACTAGGGAATTGACTAGAGGCGGGACTTGAGTAGGAACTAGAGATGGAACTCGAGAGGTGACTGGAGAGGGGACTCGAGAGGGAACTGGAGATGGGACTAGAGAAGGGACTAGAGAAGGGACTTGGGAAGGGACTAGAGAGGTGACTAAAAGGGGGAATGGAGAAGGGACTAGGGAAGTGACTAGAGGAGGGACTTGAGAAAGGACTTGAGTAGGGACTAGAGAAGGGACTAGAGAAGGAACTATGGCAGCTGGGACCAGGACTGGGGCCGGAACCATGGCTGCTGGGGCTGGAACCATGGCTGCTGGGACCGGCACTGGAGCCGGAGCCGCTGGAGTACGGGCTGGAATCCTGGCCTTGCATCTTCCAGAGACCTTTTGGAGGCTCCGTGGACCTCCAAACGCCAGACGGGTTCCTGAGAAAAGGTCTGAGGTTGGAACTGGAGCCGCTGGAACCGGAACAGAGGCCTGGACCATGGCTGTGTGGGCCAGGTAATCGAGCAAGGAAACATAGCTCTGCGGGCCGGTACTGGTGCATGGATCCATGGCTGTGGAAACCGGAACTGAAGCCGGGATCATGGCTGTTGGAGCACGGGCTGGAATCCTGGCCCTGCGTCTCCTAGAGGCTTTTTGGAGACTCTGTGGACCTTCAACAGGACAGTAGTTGGATCCCAGGAAAGGGTTAGAAGCTTGTGCCAATTCCTCAGGGCTACTTGAAAAGGTTTGTAGCCACTCCGGCAACAAGCTCCTGAGCCAGGGCTTGCGAGCAACCTCCCGGCGTGCCTCCTTCAAAGCAGCCTCTTTACCCCGTCTAGATGAGGCGTTCTTCCAGGTGTAAAAAATGTACTCCAGAGAATACCCAAGACATTCCGCCTGTCGGGCCAAAACATTGAAATCTGCTGAGTCCAAATTTGGTCGGTTCATTCTGTTAGGAATGGGTGAAGCAGGTAGGACTCAAATGCAGAATAACGAAAAGCGAGCTTTATTAAATAAATTAAAGCTGTGGCAAAACAAGGCAGAATCCAAAATATCCAACACCAACGAGCAGCACAAGGAACACAGACCGTGGAATGACATGGAGGGGAAACAATGAACCGACATGGAACACCGGGGAAGACTAGACTAAATACACAGAAGGGTAATCACAGAACAAGACACAGCTGGGCAGGGGAGGAGAAACACAAGGACAACAGGTGAACACAATCGGGTAATCAGGGAGGGAAACAGACAGAAAGCAGACAGGCAGGAAACGGGGGTGAACACTTTACACAATAAAACAGGAAACCCAAAGACAAGAAAAACACCAACACAGACAAAACTACAAACGTGACATAACATGAGAATCGTGACACCCTCACTATCACCACAATGAAACACGTCCATAAGAATGTCATGCAAAGCTGCCTGCCTGCCTTCCTTCGATTCTCCCTGAACTGCCTGATCTTTTTAATGTTCAATGTTAACCATTTGTGCAGATAGCATGCATGAAGTAATAAAAGATCGCCGATGCTAATGTAGCGTTAGCATGTCTCCCTCGGGGGCATCCGGGCTTAAAGGTGTATTATAGAATGATCACACCGGTGTGACAGTAGGCCTACTCTTCAAAGGGTTCACGAAATATGACTACTACTCTACTGTTTAACACTTTGGTTAACTTAATGTTACTTCATGTTAAGGCTAATACAAATGACCAGGCTGTAATGCTAACTAACGTGCTTGCTACTAGCTAGGTAGCTAACTTGATCCAGCCAGCCACTCCTGATCCTTTCATCAGACGGGAAGCTAAAGAACGAGTAAGACCCATTGCTGGTATGAGTACAGCCTGGTACTAAGCATATTTTTAAAGTTATTTTAGCTATCTCTTATATTTAGTGGAGGAAAACAATTATGACATCACTTATTATTGGGATTTGTGTGTGTGTGTGTGTGTGTGTGTGTGTGTGTGTGTGTGTGTGTGTGTGTGTGTGTGTGTGTGTGTGCGTGCGTGCGTGCGTGCGTGCGTGCGTGTGTGTGTGTATGCACATGCGTGCTGCATATGTGTATCTGTCTGTCCGTGAGTGTTGATTGAAGTCAAGTCTCTCTATGGGCTTTCTGAGCATGTTTTACTTCAAACAGCTGATGAATCTTCAAGAAATAATTATAAATCACAATTTGCAGTGTATGCCCTTTTACACCTGTCAGAGCAATAATAAGAACACCCCTGCATTACTTGAAATATATTTTTGTCCTTAAGCTTTTCTCGCAAAACAGCTCTTATGTTATTTAGCAAAGCTAACAACATTTGACTTAGTTTGACTCTGACACTAACATTTCTACCTCCCATAAAGAGAAATCATTCAGCCAGATTGATTGCTTTGGTTTAATTTTACATTTTTGATGCAGCACGCCAAGATCACTTGAGTTTCATGAGGAGCACGCCGCGTATTCCATGTTGAAGCTACTGTTTCTTTTAATGAAGAGTAAAACAAGCTAGAGATTTGAAGCACATAATATATGACTCACAACATATTTTTCCACCTGTTTCATACTGTGGCCGATGGAATAAGCAAAATAATGAGTCCTTGTGAAAGACTACTGAGAAAATATCCCCACTGCTGGGTTTGGTGCCTTGTTGCAATGTTTCACTAATCTTTCAGGCTTTTACTGAATAATTCATTGTTTACTTAATTCATCCTATACTGGAATAACAAAGTGGCTCATCAATGTATTGATTTGAACAGGTTAACAGCTGTTGTCCTTTCATCAAGGGGTACCATATATTCACCATATTTATTCTGGAGACAAACCTGCAGTGTTTTGCATTATGTATACAGAAAAGGCTATTTACATTTTTCAAACTGTCTGAGACGTATTGACTATTTAATTAATCTGAAATATTTTAATGAGTGGACGTTTCTAACTCTTGACATTTCATACTGCAGCTGTCCACTACTGTGTGAAACTAAGCATATTTTTATATCAGTTTATGCAAATCCATATAAAATGCTACAAATAAATAAAAGATATATTCATGTATGTGGCCTGTCTTGGCACAACTTGGAGACGATTACAACACATCAATCCTAACAAATAAAGGGTAATAGGGTGAGGTAAAGATGAGTCATGAGTGTATTTTTGGCACCGGAGAGGCTAAGTGGGCCCCATTGGTCATTAGTTGTTGTTTATTTAACCATTAATCATTCAGCGCTTCTTAGGGATTATTCACTTAATGTTCAAACTCGTGGACTCCTTTGATCCTTGCTACACATTTTGAAATGAGATTTTTAAGGATTCATGGCATTGTTGAACTGTCCCACTGCTTTAAAAAGGACTGAAACACCACTATGTTAGGATTTATGTTTAAATCATAAATATTTTTAAGGATGTACTTTTAATAATCACCTCAATAACTTAAAAGTCAAAATTCAAATCATCCATCCATCCATCTTCTCCCGCTTATCCGTGGTCGGGTCGCGGGGGTAGCAGTTCCAGCAGAGAGCCCCAAACTTTCTTTTCCCTGGCGACATCAACCAGCTCTGACTGGGGGATCCCAAGGCGCTCCCAGGCCAGCGAAGAGATATAATCCCTCCACCTGGTCCTAGGTCTACCCCTTAGTCTCTTCCCAGCTGGACGTGCCTGGAACACCTCCCTAGGGAGGCGCCCAGGTGGCATCCTAACTAGGTGCCCGAACCACCTCAACTGGCTCCTTTCGACGCGAAGGAGGAGCGGCTCAACTCCGAGTCCCTCCCTGATGACCGAACTTCTCACCTTATCCCTAAAGGAGACACCAGCCACCCGGCGGAGGAAACCCATCTCGGCCGCTTGTATCCGCAATCTCGTTCTTTCGGTCATGACCCATCCTTCATGACCATAGGTGAGGGTAGGAACGAAAATGGCCCGGTAGACAGAGAGCTTTGCCTTCTGGCTCAGCTCCCTTTTCGTCACAACGGTGCGGTAACGCGATTGCAGTACCGCTCGCGCTGCTACAATCCTTAGTCCACCGAACTGCAGACCCCCTCCCCCACGACTACGCCTCGAAATCCGATCCATGTATATTACAAACAGGATTGGTGACAAAGCGCAGCCCTGGCGGAGGCCAACCCTCACCGGAAATGGGTCCGATTTACTGCCGAGGACCCGGACACAGCTCTCGCTTTGGGAGTACAGAGATTGGATGGCCCTGAGTAGAGACCCCCTCACCCCATACTCCCGCAGCACCTCCCACAGTAACGGAGCGTCCACACTACAGCTTAAAAAATAGCTTGGAGCTGGGCGTGTCTGGAGCTTGGGGATTTTATTCAAGCAACACGACCAACAACCAATCACATGAATCTCCCGCCCCCGACATACAAAGCAAAAACCCCCGGGGATTTTATGCGAGCAATATATATATAAACTCCCCAAACAGGCGAAAACCTACCAGTTTCCCCCACTGTCTCTGCCACCTCCCTCCATGCCTGGTTCCTCCGGTTTGTATCCCGGTAGGTGAAGAGGGTCTGGTCATACAAAACCGGGTGATTTGCTACGGCGATAGTTAGTTTCTCCTCCGACTTTTTTTGAAATATAGAAATGAACGGCGGGATATCTCTCCCAGCTTAGACGCGGTTTGATTGGCTACGGCTTCAGCTGTCAGATTTTGGGAAACGGGATTTGATTGGCTGGCGCTGGCTACTCCGGCGTCTCCGGCGTCAGAAGTTGAACATTGTTCAACTTCTGTCGCCGGAGACGCCTGAGACGGACCGCTCTGCTACCCACAATTCAGTTCGGCGAAAAAGCGCGGCTACGTGACGTCACCCCATTGAAAGTGAATGGGCAGATTGGAGCTTTCGACGCTGTCGACGCTGTAGTGTAGACGGGCCGTAACTCCCTGGGAACTCGGTCATACGCCTTTTCCAAGTCTACAAAACACATGTAGAACGGATAAGCGTACTCACAGGCCCCCTCCAGGATCCTTGCGAGAGTAAACAGCTGATCCGTCGTTCCACGACCAGGATGGAATCCGCATTGTTCCTCCTCAATTTGAGGTTCGACATCAATTCATATAAAATGTTTATATTCATGTCACTTTTCGTATCAGCAGTCTGTAAAATGTGTAAAGTTATATACACTAAAAACATACCTTTTTATCCTCGCAGTGTCTTGTTGAATGGTGTGGTATGGTTCAAAGTTTCAGGCAGTGATCCTCAAATATTTAGAAAAAAATGTAAGGGATGATTAAAACTTGAATGCTTTTAAATATCTGTAAACTGGTGTGCTTTAATGAAGATTTCAATAAAAAGGCTGGTTTTACATTTTGTAATGAGAGAAGTGATGTAATTAAGGAATAGCTCCAGTATGAACTCCTTTTTGGCCTACATACAAGCCTTCACAACTAACTAGTCATCACTTTTGTCTTGGCTTCCTTCTATTTTTGCACCCTACACCCTGTTGTGAACTAAGCAAAGAGCAGCATTTTTTATATTCCTGTGTAGCAGTTGAAAGGATGTTTGACACATCATAGTGAGTATGAAGTGTCAAACATTATTACCCCAAAGTAGGCAGAGACACAACCAGGAGAATGTCACCCCTCATCGGCTGACAGACAGTGAGCGGAGCAAACTGTGAAATAATTTGTCTGATTTTCTGGCAGCCAGCAGCAGGACTCAGCGACAATAACAACCGGCCCTGTGGTCAAATCTACTGCTTGTCAATAATCCTTCATATTTCTGAATCTCTGCTTTCTGTGCTTACTTACGGCTCTCAAGCGCTATGAGAAAAAGTTTAAATCTGGAATCCTCTATTATAGTAAATAACTCATAAATCCATCTTTATTGGCAGTATTCAACATTTACATTTTGTTTGAAAAGCAAACAGATTATTCACGGGATTAGTTAATCCTTTGGTCTTTCAGATAGGAACAATACATTTTGTAGCTAGTGTAGTCTCATTTGGGTTATTATTTGTGATCTGCATCATCTGTGCTCCTTTATACTTTGTGAGAAAAATAAATGAGAGAAAAACTCATGTTCAAAGAGGATTTGAGCAACATCACGTTCTTCCCTCGCAAATATTTATTTTGGCAGAGCAGGAGGCTGGGTTTGTGATAATCTCCCAGCTCTTCAGTTTGTGGGTAGTAAGCAGAAGGTAAGTAGAGTGATTATAGTGCTTTTCAGCATGAGTGGGACCAAAAACAAAACAAAAAACAACAGTGAAAAGCCAGCACCCACACACGTCTGTGCTGAGAGTGGCCCTCCAGAGACACAGCGGTCAACAGTGCATGGGGCTTACCTGTCAAGAGTCTCGTTGTGTCGAGAGCGCAGTGGAGAGGATACTCAGAGGCTTAACAGCCAGAGAGCAAGAGATACAAAAAGGCCAGTGACAGGAGCAAGTGTAAAACCTTTAGAACCCCAGGCTCAATCTCTTTTAAAAATGGCCCTTCAGGAAAATCAGTCTGACAGGGACTTCGGTAATGGAGAATTTGCCCTCGTCTTTACTCCGTCTAGTTGTCTCTTTTTTCCCCCTGAAAATGGTCCCGATCATGCACCAGCAAAAATGGTTTCCCATTGCTTCAAATCACTTGAACATGCTGTCAAGGAGATGATTTCACTTCTTCTCCCATCCCATTTACAAGCTGGTCTGAGAACACCGTATTTTAAAATCCATTTGTTCCACTACACGCCACCATAGCCCTAGCTTTACCCAGCGAGCCAACCTTGGTTTCCTCCTGGCTCTGGATCCCACTGGCATGGCTTTGTTATGCCCGGTCTGAGCTGCATATATTACAGTATCACTATCCTATATCTCTCTACCTCTGTCCACCTGTTAAAGCAGTAAGTCACCTGTGTAATTCAATTATCGGGAGCCTGAGAGAAGCTGAAACAACAGGAGTTAAATGATTTGTAACAAAGTGAAAAAAAGCAGCAAAATTGTCAATACAGACACATGCAACAGCAGGATAGAATGACCACTTTGTCTTCATTTTAATGTCAAGGGGTATTCAATTTCTATTTGCTTTTACATATGCCAGCTTTCCTGCTTTATGCAAGTACAAAGGCTTTCCGAAAAAAAACTGATTGCATTTCAACTTCATGCACAAACTGGAAATGGGCATTAAACATACCTAGTGTATCGTCAGGCTACAAATGTATGTGTTTCATCACTTTGTCTATCCTCTCCCCATCCGCCTCATTACTAGATACGGAGACATGGTACCAAAGACGATCGCCGGGAAGATCTTCGGCTCCATCTGCTCCCTGAGCGGCGTGCTGGTGATCGCCCTGCCTGTCCCCGTCATCGTCTCCAACTTCAGTCGAATCTACCACCAGAATCAGAGAGCAGACAAACGCCGAGCTCAGAAGGTAACAATCAGGGTCTTTATTTCATCCCGTATTCTCCAGCAGGGACAGTCGAGGTCTGTGTGGTTAAATACGTGTGTTTGTGTTGTAGCTACTGGATACCTGCAATATTAACTAACCATGACGGGTGCAAACATTTTCTATTAACAAAACACCAAAGTACTAGAGATTTTAGTACGATAAGATGTTATGATGTCAATGCAAATGAATAAGAGTGTTGAGAGAAAACGCTGCATGAGTGGATACTTATGGTTAAGCCTGAAAACCCCCTTTAAAGGGGACCTATCATGCAAAATGCACTTTTGTACGTCTTTTATACATGAATGTGTCAGAAAACACAACCCTCTCTATTTTCCTCCATACCCAAATCTCTAAAAAAGGGGCTGCAACGGATCTGATACAGACTGATCCTGATTTGAACACTTTACTGACGTCAGTAAAGTGGCGCTACGGCTATTGGTCAATTCTCCACCTATCAGGGGAATGAGAGGTTGGGCCACGGCCGGCCATTGCTGCTCGAAAGCGCTGGAGACGCTGTAGTACATATGCCAGGCCTGTAAGTGGCCCTGTAGTCTGCCACAAAAGTAGCGAAGAAGACTTCCCTTGCATGGTTGCCATGGTTGCCCTTCTGTTTATTCTCCGCTGTGGCTCTTTTTCTCCCTCCCCGAGGCAAGCGTTTGCGCCTGCTGCTTTAAAACAAATGAATAATGACTATATAATCATATGTAAGGGCTAATGTGCAGCGACGCGGTCATTATGGGGAAAAGAACACCGACAGGCTGATCAGGAGCCCGACGTGAAGTGGAGGGATCTAGATCGTCATGAAGGCACATTATGCAATGTACACATTATCCCGCTTATTAGGTGGCCACATTCTCGACAAAGTAACGACATGACTCCCAATATTAATTGAGATGCTTTTATGGATTTAGAAAATGATTTTATTGATTTAAAAAATAGTTGTATGTATTGATTTAAATTGACACGCCGTTTGATGTCTATGTCTGGACCGCTGCGTAAAAAGGAGGGTTTCTGCCCCATTACTTCTCTTCTTACTTCTATAAGAATAAAACACAGAGGACGGAGATCTCTTTTTGTCCCCCTCTTCTCCCCGCTGCAGCCTAATAGCTGATCTCAGAGCAGCTGCAGCTCACAGAATCAGCCCCCTGCAAAAACAGCGCTGGAAAGAGCAAATAGAGCGAAATGAGGCATGGCTAAAATGCAGGATCTTTTTGGTATTTTGAAAAAAAAACTATATTTATATACTTTATATAGGTATGGCCCTACAATATATTGTTCAAATATAGCATGATAGGTGTCCTTTAAGGTATTTTCTTTATATATTCAGTTCATTAAAAATAATGACAGAGGGTAGACGGGTCTTGAAGACTGAGTTTGTATTAAAAGCAAAGATCGCACATTTTACATTCTTGAAAAAAAAGGTGATGGTGAATAGGATTGACCCCAATTATGAATTGTTCGTCTGCATTTCAAATAGCTCTCCTTCAACCTACATCTTCTCACATTTTTCAACGCCATCACACACACAAAGGAAAATGTTTTGCCCTTCAGACCCACATTATTCAGCATCCTTCCACACACACACTCCTTATCTCACACACACACACACACACACACACACACTTTAAATCCAAGTACTAAATGTATATCCACTCACTACACTCACCCAGTGCGCTTGACCTTTCTCCAGGACTAGATAAGAGTGCTATTAAGTTAGAGAGCAGCTGCTGATAGCTAATTGAGGAGGGAAAAGTCTGGTATGAATCTATAATGATATAATAATCCTCTGTGGCTGGTTTGCCCATTAATACACAGTTCTGCTTTGAATCAGCAGAAGTGTAAGGAGAAAGGAATTAGTTCAAACTCAGTGGAGGGAACTCCTTTACACATATTTGATCCATGGATGTATAAAGAGAACTGGATACAGTTCAGTGGCGCATGAAGCCCAAACGGAGCGACTGTAGAAACTACTCAGATCATCAGCGGCCTTTTGCTTATAGAGTATGCAAACTTCAGTTTCCGGTAAACCCCGTCTCCGATTTCCCGCTCTCGATTTAGTCAAATTAATGGAGAGGGAAAATAAATGTTAGCACATTTTACAACTTTTAAAGCTCATCATTCAGATAAGGCCTATAAAAGTGTTCGTGTTGGGTAGTTTGTTTAACAAAAAATAAATATAAGATGAGTTACAGACATTTCTTTCCCAATGTAAGTCAATGGGAAGAAGTATTTTTGGGTCAATATGACCTCAAGGACTAGAACGGGAGTCTATCACCACTGTTTGGCCACTACGGCTACTGCGAAAATGTGCTTTAATGGCCGGCGCGAGGGCTGCACGATTTTGGGAAAAAATCTAATTGCGATTTTTCTGACAAATATTGCGATTCGATTTGTGATATTTGTTTTTAAGCGACCCAACGGAAGTTTAAAATGCGTCCATATCTCCGGCTAGGAAGGTCGCATCAACATGCTCCCGTCTCTAGCACCCCCGCAGCCCGAGCTACGAGTGAAAGAACTAAACGTACATGAAACTTCCGTTGGGTTGCTTTAAAGTCAAGCTTCAGTTTAAGATTCACAGAGCTACTGTTCTCTTTCGGGAAAGGAAGGAGGAAATGTGACGACGGTAACTTTGTCACTGTGGACTAACGGCTTTGTGCCTTGTATATTGCACATGTCTTTTATTTTGAAAAGTGTTCCCCCTCCCGTTCTTTCTGTTACTCCTGATTATGTTCACCTGGTGCCCTGTGTTGTCTCCTCCCCCCCCCTCACCTGTGTCTAATTGCTGATTAGTGGGTGTGTATTTAGGCTCTGTGTTTCCTGTTTGGTGAAGGCTGGTAGTGTGGGTGAGATCCTTGTGGCTGGTGACTGTGTTCACCTGGGCAGCAATTTTGAGGCTGTGTATCCTGTACCACAGCGATGAATAAATGCCCACACCGGGTTATATTTGAATTCTCTGCCTCTACCTCCTTGCTTGGTCAACGGTCAGCTTCACACCTAGACAACAACAAAAGAATGTTATACCTCACATTGCAATAAAGACTTCTACGTGTGTTTAAGGCAGCTTTTAAAACCTTACATTAGCAACCTCTTCATTCACTGTTAAATATTGTTTCAATATCGATATGTGTATATTGGCATGAATAGAACGGTTGCCTAGCAACAACTACTGACAGCAGGAGGGAACAAATGGGCTGGAGGATGTCAATCACTGGTGAACCTGTCTGAATACCATATCAGGAAGATGTTGATTTATCTGACTCATATTCTACAAAATACTGTACTAGTATAGACATTTGAAGAACAACACTGGCCTGATGTGATTTGAAAACTAAATTAAGAATTACACGTATTCCTGGTCCTGCTCTTCTGTGATGTTTATAGATGGGTCAGTGAGTGGAAAAGACTTGATCAGCATTAGTAAACGTTGTCAGTCTGCAGATGGCAGGTGGAGTGTAGTATCTGTTTTCTGTAACAAAAAGTCTATGTATGCCAAAAGCAACAATGATAAGAGCAGAGAGAACAAGATCAAAACAGAGAAGATGCAAGCTGTAAAATCAAAACAACAAGCTTTAAGATTATAAAGAGGTCAGAGAAACTGCATCTGATGGTAATTCTCTGTCCATCACTAGCATCAACCCGTTTCACATACAACTACAATTTTACTATTAAATATTGCTTATAGCTTCCTATATGACCCCCGGAAAGTAAACTATACTTCTTTGGTGAATTGGATTGTTTTGGTGCAGGACTTGCTTTGCTTAATGGCTCTGTGTAATTGTTTGTCCTTACCGTGTCTTGCCTATGCCCACTACTGTAAAAAGGTTAGCAAGTCCCAAACACATTTACTGTGCACCTTAGGCTATTTCCATCCTCTAATGCAGAGAAAAACGACATTACATCCATATGTGCCCCTCGTTTTTCCAGTGTTTAAGAACACCAAGAGGAGAAAGAAACGTATAAAAGATTTGTTTAAAGTGGACCTATCATGCTATATTTGAAAGATATATTGTAGGGCTATACCTATATAAAACATGTCTGCGAAGTTTTTTCAAAATACCAAACAGAACACCCATTGTAGCCATTGTATTGCTCAAACCCCTCTTTTGAAGCCTTGTTAGAGAAACGCAGATTTTGGGTCCTTAGCTTGAAAAAAAAAAATAAGAGGAGGCGGAGCTAATGCCTGATCAGAAGTCTACCGGAGATAAAGTTAAATTAGGTTATGATGTATGACCCTAACCACGAGTAATGTAGTCTATTTTAGTCAATCACCCTGTAGCTGTTATTACTCAAGCACACCAAATGTATAATAATCTACAGTTGAAATAGTCCCTAAAAAATGCACTTTACTTCTGCTTCAGTACCGCAGTGGACAGGTGTTTTGGAGAAACCTTTGCGTTATATGTTGTCACAGGAGAAGTTGTTTTTATTGTATGATTATGAATAAAGGTCTTTTTACGCATCTATCTTACCTGTGAAGATATTTGCATAACAGCTTTTAGCACAAAGTCTTCTAAAGTCGTAAAGACCTGATCAGAGTTGATATAGGTCTAGAACAGAAAGACGTAGTAAATTACCAGCCAGCAAAAGTTTAACATAAAGATGTTTTTGGTTGCAAAATGGAAAATGTGTGAGCCAGAATCATTGAAGACTATGATTATAAAAAAAACTAAAGTATGGTTATGTTTCACTACTCTTAACTGGTATTGACCATTCCTCAATCTTTATTGAAACACAATATAAAAGCACTGTAATATTTCTATTGAAAAATGACCCTCTTCCGTGGGAACTATTGGGCGACAGGCTGAGAGCCACAGGAAGGGGAGAAGAGGCATTAAGTTATGAGAGGGACAACATAATCCATCATTGCTGTTTTATAAGGTTATTTTGTTTAAAGAAAAAAACAAGACTTGACTTGATGATGACGGAGTTGACTTGGGCAGTGGTCTAATAGTAAAGAAAAATTGGTTCTACCTCTTTCCCTTTAGTTTGATGATTTTAAAGACTCCGAAATAATCTGATTGCATAGGGATGTTATTGCGGAGGGGTAGTCCAGTGGGTACTCTATGCCAAAAAAGATGAGAAAGGAATATTTTATTAAGACATTTGTATTTGACCAGTTCGTCATCATTGCTGCCACCTAGATTTAAAAAAAAGACTGTTGACAGCAGGCCAGGTATTAGATTTGTGATTTAAAACCTTTGTCTCAAGACTTCACCAACCCTTGCTTGCCCGGACTTCTAATAGATTCATGATTTCATCAGCTCAGAGTCACAATTCCTCAGAAATATTAAGTTTCATTGGCCCTTTGCAGAAGTTGAAATACTCATCACCACATCAGTAGGATCAGAGTTAGTTATTTTTTCCTCTTTTTTTTTTCTTTCTTTCCATGTGTCAAGTTTAGCTTTTGATCAAACAGAAATGCAGGCAGCCCTCGAAAGCACTCACTTTCAAATTCATTCACAATTTGACGCTTTGTAGAAGGAAGCAGCCAACGGTCTTTTTTCCCCTCTTCCTCTCCATTTCACACACTGAGCACGTACATACACAATCATTACTATTATATTGCAGTTCCATAGCCTTCCTCTCACCTTCATGTGTATCTGCGGCCTGACAGACAATTTCTAAGACATCCAACTAATTCCATTACTTTTCATTCTCATCTTGGAAATAGATATTGCTCTGCCTGTCTCCCGTTTCTGAAATGCATTTATCGAGGAGAGAGCAGGACAAGGTTAAAGAAATATCTCCCCGTACATGTCAAAGCACTTGAGGCAGAGTCGTGCTAATATCCTCTTCATTTTTAGAAATTCCCAATATGATTTCTCTCTCATTTCCTGTTCTCTGTTCAATTATCACATCTCTCTTTTGGAGGAGTTATCACTTTTTCTACACCTCATTGCATACAAAGAGGAGGTGGCAAACAGGCTTTGAAAATGAATGCAGTTTTATATTCAGCAGTCAGATCCAGCGTTGTAAACTTCTCAGTGTCTTATGGGCAGACCTAAACGATCCTTAAGTTGTGTTTCAGTCGTTGACAGCAACTTTCTACCTCGTGTTAGCATTCCCGTTTTTTTAATTGTTATTTTTTTCTAGTGGTTTATGGTTAATCTTCATTCTCTTCTTTGAAAGGATTAATCTAAAATGTTTTAGAATATTGTCCTGCACAAAGAATTTCAGCTTCAAAGAGGCATTACTCATCGTTTATTTGCATCCTCATAAGCTTTAACAAAGTGGTTGTTAGTCTCACTGGAATCAACATTCAGTTTTGATCAAAATAAACAACCATTTAGAATTGCAACGTAATGAGAAAAGACGGAACAAAAGGATTTTAGCATCAGAAAATATGAGGATGAAAACAAAAACAAATTATGATCAGATCTTATTACATCTGTGTGAAATTCATCAGTGAGTTTGTGATTAAAAATCTACTTTTGATCCTTTCTATACTGAAACTTGGCAAAAAAAAGTTAGAGGACACCCTCTGCTCGTTAGAGGTATACATAAGGATTACTTTCATTATCAAATAATCATTATTTAATATCCATATTTTTTTTGTCATTGACAATCAATTGTTTTTTTCGTTATCTCAAAAATTATCCCTTGGTCTTAATGGTCCTCCCTGACAAAGTATAGGTTAACAAAAATAACTTAAAATGTCTTATTGTCTACAACCCACAATAAAAAAATTCAGAGATACATTTAGTTCCCTAAAACATATGAGAAGTTAAAACAGGAAATGGCCCCGTTGGAGACATTGGAACTAGAAGCTGTAAGTAGCATATTTGACTTTGCTATAAGGAATACGTTAAACCAATTATTAAAATAGTTCCCAGTAAATCCAGTCCATAAACTCTTAGCCATGTACCTAAGTGTATACAGTATTAGTGATTAGTATTTATCTTTTAAAGACCTAGAAAGGGTTATTAATGCCTTTGTTACCTCAAGACTGGACTATTGCAACGCTCCATATGTTGGTAAAACGCAGCTGCACGTCTTCTGACTGGCCACAAAAAGTGTGACCACATCACCCCAATTCTGGCCTCATTGCACTGGCTTCCAATTTGGTTCTGAATTGATTTTAAAATCCTTTTATTTGTTTTCAAAGCCCTAAATGGGCTGGCTCCTGCCTACAGTATATAGCCAAACTCCTCCATCGCTACACCTCAGCCACAGCTTTAAGGTCTGCTGACCAGCTGTTGCTGGTAGTGCCCAAGACAAGGTTCAAAACCTGAGGGCACCGAGCCTTCGCAGCAGTGACCATGTGAGGTCGGTCGAGACACTAGAGGTTTTTAAATCCTCACTAAAGACTCACTTCTTCTCCCTGGCCTTCTAGTCAGAGCGGGGCATGACACCTGACTATTCCCTGTGTTTTTGTTTTTTATATTTCTGTTGAAAATTATTGTCTTTTATTGTGATTGTAGTAATGTGTTTTTATTACATGTACAGCACTTTGGCTCGACCAAAAATAGCTTTTAAATGTGCTATATAAATAAAACTTGATTTGATATCGTTTTGTTCTCCAATACATTTTTATTAAAAAAGAATGTAAAGTTGTGGGGGTAAGCTGTACAGCAATAGCTGAGAAATTACTACAGCGCTTGAGTGATGAGTTTGCATTTTCTCACCATTAAATACTGCATAAGTCATGTTCAGTGCCCCACCCTGTCTGATGCTGTGCTCTCTTCCTCTTCCTCTTCTTCCCACGCCCAGAAAGCCAGACTGGCCAGGATAAGAATATCCAAGTCCAGCGCCAGCGCCTTCCTGCACAACAAATGCAACGGCCTGCTCAACGAACTGCTGGAGCTGACGGTGAGAACGACCTCCGCCCTCTGCACACCGACAAACACCGACAACCACCAGCAGCGCGACCGAGTGGGCGCCGTTATTCCTCAGATGTTCAATGTGTTCATTAAAAGTGACGTGAAGATGTCAGCAGATTGTAATTCAGTATGAGAGATTAATCATATTGTTCCTTGTCAAACATCCTATTACTAATTATTCCAGTTCCCTGCAACGCAAGAAAAACATTCACATCTGTAGTACACACACACACACACACGCACGCATACACACACACACACACACACACGCACACACACACGCACACACACACACACACACACACACACACACACCTATAATTAAGCAAAGGACCATTTAGAAGTCATTTAGAGGCAATGAAAGCAGCTGCATTTGGAGTCATTACTTACAGGAGTCATGCCAATAATCGAACATGCAGGCGTTATCAGTGTCATCACACAAAATACTTGTTCTTAGTTGTCTGTTAATCCTAGATTTAATTTATTCCACATCTGTAAAACTGGCAAAGTCAAACTTTGTACTTCCCTTGCATGTTATTTAATTGCTCTTGGTGATAATTAGACGGTTAGTGCATTAAAAAAGAGGCTGCAGTTAACTTCAAAAGTGCAGCAGTGAACAATAAGGCCGCGGAGGACACTCAAACCCCACGACTCCTGTTTCTACAGAAGAGAAACAATGTTTCTGTCCTTCTTCAGAGGTACACCATGTTTCTGTCTTTCCTCCTCTCTATGATTATAGACTGCATTGTTGTTATGTTATTGTCTTTTGTCATCACCATACTAAAAAAACTGACATAACCGTTTTTCGTGGCAACAAAACAAGTTTAAAGAAATGCTTATAAAGTTGAGATGATGAGATACTTCTTTTCTTTTTTTATACTCATCCGCTTTAAGTTTGAACCATGTTAATGCATGAGCAAATTGCCTGTGTCCTTCCTGTCCATAAGTCTTGCTACACGCTCCCCTCCGTGCAGATGGAAACTGAAATGCATTTGGATCTAATAGAGTCCAGTGTGAAGGCTCATGGGTGTTAGTGGTTAGAATTATCATATACACTCCATCTGTGAGCGCAGAGCGAGCGTATTCCTTGGTGTGTGTGATGAGTCCTGCCGCATCAAATGAGGGTGTTGTCACTGCTGTCAGTCAGCGAGGGGTCCGGGGTGGGGTCGAGTGCGAGATGACATATGACAAAATGACTGCTTCTTTCACAACCAAGATTAGAAGTTCTGGTCTGCTAGTTTTTCATCTACCCTGAAGGCTTTTTAATTTTCTGACAGCCATTTATTTGTTATCTAGATCAAAGGCTCATTATCGTAGAGGGTGATTTATTGATAATCTTGTCAAGTTTTATTATAAGCTTCATCAGAAAGGGCTTACAGCGTTATTCCTTTAGCTGCTGTTGTATTTCTCTTTTTACTTTAGAGTGACAGGATTTGTTCTGATATGGTAAACACCAAATCACTGCCAACATGACGGGTTACAGGTGCTAAATTACAACAGAAACAGTCAGATAGATATATATAGTATTTACTGTATATAGGAAAGGAGAAATGGGGCTCACAATCACAGCTGTCTTATTTCCCGTGTTCTTCTGCACATGTTAGAAAAAGGGCACTAAGAAATGTACCTCTTTATTGTCATATCATACACAACAAATGGACCATTTAAGAAAAACAGCTCTAAGCCTTGTAGATAAGACAAGTTAAACAAAAAAATATAATTTTCACAGTGAGGTTAATGCCATCAAAATCACTTTCCAAATGGATTGTACCAACTGAGCTTCTTACACGAGAGTGTTGACACAGGTCTCTAACTATACGCTGTGTTTGACAGTGCCTCTGCCACAGATCCATACATTGAAACATCAGAAGACGCAGTTTCCTCATGCGCACATCACTGTATTGTTCATGTGTCTGGAATTTGAATGAGAGTCCTTGGGCTGGATCGCCACCCACCCAAATCCTTTGAGTAGCAATGTGTGCTGTGTGGAGGGAATTCATTTGTTTTCAGTTTTCATGTTTTTGGCAATTGTGATTGCTTTGAGACTAAGCTATATTGGAGCGGAGCTTTGAATCCGAGTCCTGTTTGGAGAAACACAAATCTCTTTTCCTCAACTCTTCTCCACCTCCTTTTTTGTGACGCTTCACACATCAATATCTGTTCAGCTGCCTGGAGCATCACATGTGCTCAGTGGCACCTACTTAGATAATTAAGGAAGAGAGCTGGCAACAACACAGGTTTCACATTTTTAAGTTCAATAAAGGAGAAGGTATTTTGGAGCCTGCTTACATAAGGTACCAAAATAAGGCAATTACAGTAATAATGGCACAAAAGATGCACCATGGGACAATTCATTATAAACAAAGGATTTGACAAGGCAGAGGGATCAATTCACACAGAGTGGAAATGTGGCCCACCATGTCATTAATTAACAAGTAAGTTATCTGAAAGCAAGCAGCAGGATTTCTCCGTTACCTGATAATGATAATAATGATCACTACTAATGATTGAGATAAACAAACATAAACCAGGATCATCCAGTTTAAAATGGCACACATGGAGCAGAACTAGTCACCTCTGACTTCATTACGGGTGACAAAGGAGAGGCTTTAATGAGTCAAGAAGAAACACCTACAATATAATTTGTCAAAATGCATCAATTTTGTGTGTGTGTGTTTGTGCGTGTGTGTTTGTGTTTGTGTGTGTGTGGCTTACTAAGGATACAGAAGAGGATGATCAGAAGCTGAATAAGTCAACGTCTCTGTTAGAGAGCCAACACCACCACCTACTGAACTGTCTGGAGAAAACCACCTGTGGGTACACTCGATCACTTCTGTGTCTCTGATCCTTGCAGCGTAAAACAATCCTACAACTACATGAATGTGGTTGAAACTATATGTTAATTATCATTTAAGTATTGAATCATGATAATATGGTTTGCATTAGATAAGTAGTAGTTAAGGTTTAAAATGTTTTGCATTGAAAATGTAACTTGAGAAATAGTGTGCAAGTAAAATCTGAAAAAGTACCATATGCAGGAAAAAACAGTTTTCTTATGGATTAATCTGAGGATTAATAAAATAAATACCCGTCACAATTATCCAGAAACCATACTAACACCTAACTAAACCCAACCCCAAGGACTTAGTTTGATACCACCGCTGGGAACCACACACTCCACCTGCAAAGATCTCATAATCATGTGTATTCCCTGTTTGTTTTTATTCATTACTGATATTATATTTTTGGAGTGTTGTGGCTGTCCGGGATGAATATCGTCATGACAGTAATGTTTTCATCTCATCTCATATTTGCCTCAACATCAGGAAGAAAAAGATTATTGACAAAAAACCCTCAAAATGTTTATATATCAGTTTGACACCTTTTCAAAGTCTGCACTCTAAAGTGATGTTGATGTTGTCAGTTGACTCGTGTTTTGCAAAAATATTTCAGTGTAAAAAAACGGATTTGTCAAAGGCGGTGATGCTTTATCCATTAAGCAAATATACAGAGTGAGTTTATGAATGTTCTTCTGGTTCAATTATATATATAATAATCAGTAGTAATTATCTTTCTTTGTAGAATTTGAAATGATATCACTCAAGGCAACTACATCTGTGTTGTATTGACTTTAAACTCTCTTTTCCTCTTTCTGCACCTTTCCCTTCACGTGTATTTAATCCCCCGTCCTGTCTCATCTCTCCAGGCTCATGAGTTTGTGGACGAGCAGATATACGAGCAGAACTGTTTGGACACGGCGCTGCAGAGCTACCACTCACGCAGCCCGTCTGTATCCAGCAACGACAAATCTGTGGGCACCTGCTGTGGCTGCAGGACAATGAAAAACACTCCTCTGCCCTGCAGCCCCCCCGTCCAGACACAGCAGAGCCCCCTGCAGGAGCTCAGCGCCTTCCACATAGGCTCTGGAGGGTCCCACACCACCAGGTAACATACATACTGTTAAATCTGGCCAGGGACTTAAAGTGGGAGGACACTGGTTCTTCCCCACTTTAATTCCCTGAATATTTCAGCTACACACCTGTACCGTTTAAACACTGCCTCTTGCATGGTTGGGATACTAGTTATCACTGCAAACATTATAAAACACGAGCATTGTCCATCAAAAATAAAATGATTGTATATAGTCAAAAAATAAAAGGTCAAGAAAAAGTCATAGTGTGTCGCCAAAAATATTGTATTATATTGTTGTACATACATTATAACATTGTTAATAGTTTGTCTTACTTTCTACATGAAATCTCTTTTTTCCTAGTCGATCAAAGCTCAACCTGAAAACGAATGACAGCGTCAGGATCAACTGTAAAGGAGAACGCATCACCACAGCGATCATCAGCCTCCCGTCGCCTCCCTCTTTAAACCCCGATGCTGCCGGCCTCCGCGGGCCCCCACAGAGGAGGCCCCCCCCGCCCCCGGGTCACCCTGCAGCTCCGAGCATCCAGACCACAGCGAGCTCAGCTGGAATCAACATCTTCAAAGTGTCCGCTCTGTAACTCTCTGACAGGGGTAACTCATCTCAGCTGGAGGAAAGAAGCGGGTCATACTAACTCTAATGACGCACCACGTCCCGTCTCACAGGGTCAACAGGAGGAGCGGCTGTACTCCAGAGGAGCTTTAGAGAAGCAGATGATGTGCAGACATCACTGAGGTACAGGATTGTATATGTGAATTGAAAAAAATAGTCACTGCATTTCTAATAGTTTCTAACAGCAGTACATATGTTTGACAGCAGGCAGTGTGGAAAAGATTGAAAGACATTTTGCAGTTTTACAGCTTATCTGTACATCAGCAGATACTGAAACGTTTTTAAATGTGTTTACTTGAATTTGATTGGTCCTGTTTGTGTTACGTGTTGTTTGTCTCAAGTATGTTGAGGAAAAAAACGATTACACTTTTAGGTTGCTTTACAGCATCATTTGCAAAGTCACGGTACGGTGCTGCTGATATGTGAGCTTGATATGTCTAAAAGAGAAAAGAGATGGGGCCATTTTTTAAATGTCAATGTCTGACCTGAGTTTGAGGCTGACCTGACACTGTCTTCATACCTTAAAGGGTTTCCTAATGAGGTTAAACGTTTCAACATGATACCACACAATTACTTTCAAGGATGATGATTAAAAAGAAAAGGCAAACAATGAAAAAAACAAAAAGCATCGATGTGTTAGTCTGTCTCAAACTTCTGACCTCTTCTTTGATTCAAGATTATTTGTTACTACTAAAGAAAAAATTAGAAAAGGTACAACAGCAAAAAAAAAATCGGCACTGAAGTTCAAGCACATTTTACTTTACGTCAGCTGCGGATGGATACATATCAAGATTACAACTGAGAGCAACAGAGTGGTCTTTATGGGAAAGCATCAGTGTCCATGTTCACTGTAATTAAACATGTCATCCAGTGCAGATTTCTGACGTGTATTTGTAGAGGTTACAAAGGAGTAAGCTTATATCAGGCTTCGGCCTATGAAAAATATTGAATATTTACAGCCATATCCCTTAAATGCATACGGTACATTTTTACCAAACGAGTACATGATCCTGTTTGTATAAATGTACTTTTAGTGGTGTGGAATAATTAAATCTGCAGCTGCTGTGCTGCCTCTACCCGTTGAGTGTTGTAGGCTGAGGGGACATGAGAAAATTATAATGTGTGTATTCATTATGAGCACGAGTGGGCATTTTAGGTAATGAATGCAAAAAAGGTTGAGCACCACTCTCATTTCAAGCAGCATCTGCAGAACATTACAGGGAGGGCAACTCATGATAAATCCATGTTTTTCAGGCTTCAAAGCCACACTAAAAGCAGATTTGTTTACAAAAAGTTACAACAAGGTTACATATGGAAATATAAAAGTGTATCTGGGGCATCTGATCACTTAAAGCAGAAATGCGAATGCTCAAATTGGCTGTACCATGTTGTGTCTTGAATTAAACTCTCAAGGAAGAGATGATATTTCACTGCAGTGGATTCAGGAGATGTAAGATAAACTACTAAAATTATATTTATTTCAAAACTTAAAGTATTACAATTTACAGGAAGTAAATGTGCTAGTTTGAAAGGATAATCCAAATCTGAAGTCCCTTTTCTGGCTTTTCCTGCATCAAACATGCTTTACATTAAAGTCAACGTAGATTATAACACAAAGATCTGTGGATGAAATTACAACGGCTGCAGAGAATGCATTTTAACAGATTAATCGCTGACGAAAACCTTGCGATAGAGTAGAAATCCTTGAAAAGGGGCATTAAGAGGACCTTGAGCCAGAATAGCTCTCTGAAAATTTTTCCAAGGTTAATATGAAGCTTTGAGGCCATTAGCAGCTCGAACATGATCATCTGAACGATGGCCACAAGATGGCAGCAATGATGCATTCTGACATTAAAAGAATAATAATTCGGAAGTAATAAAAGATAATGGGGTCTTGTTTAAGCCCCTGTCACACTGTCCCGAAATTGACACCCGATGGACACACGAATATGGAATTGTGAATTTTGCATGAAGATGGCCCCGAACCACACACGAAGGCAACATTTATATTACATTTAAGACATACAACTGCAACGAAAGTAACACAAACAATTATGTTAAAGTACTATGATACTGTACTGATATTTTCAGACTTTGTTCTTTACTTTATCCGTCTTTATATGTAGAAGATATTAAGTTCTCATTCATAACACTCCGTTCGATGTCTCACTATGGGATGCGCCTCAACGCGTATGCAAACAGAAGCATCAATCTCATTACGCCAATCCTGATTGGCTGGTGATCTTGACGTCTACGTCAGGGAATCCACCCACCCTTTAAGTAGCTTGCGCTACGTCGCAGCTTCATTCAAACACCTCTTCTCGCTTCAGAGCACATCTCGAATATCAGTAGCCGATCTAGCTTAACGGTCCACAGACTGAACCCAAGCTAACATTGCAGAAGAATTGAACAAATATTAACACACCAGTTAATATTGTAATCTGCCCCTCCGTTTTTTCTTTCGAAATAACGGTAAGGTTTGATTTTTTTCTTCAAACAGTAACATACCTGTTGCTAGTTTATCCCTCCGCGCCGACACCACGGCGAGCAGGGACGGACTCTTCTCTCCCTCACACCAGAGGAGACGGAGATAAGAAAGATATTAACACACCAGTTAATATTTTTTAAAGAAAAATCTACCCCGTCGTTTTTTCCTTTCGGAATAACGATAAGGTTGGATTTTTTTCGGTAACATACCTGTTACTAGCTTGCCCTCCGCGCCGACACCCCGGCAAATGAGGATGGACCCTTCTCTCCCTCACACCAGAGGAGTCGGAGGCTCGGCTCGGAGGCTGCGGGTTTAGGATCTCGGGCACGGACTCACACCAGGCCTGCTCGTCCTGCCTTGGGCTGGAACACGCCCAGGAAGCTATCGATACCCCGGTTCGTGCGGGCATTGTGCCCGCTTCACCATCAAGAGCCTCCGCCGACGGCTAGCGCGCCAAGCTAGCCTGTCAGGACGGGACCCCTTCATGTCCGTGGATTCGCCGGCCGGCAATCGGGACATGGTGGCGACCGCTGCGGAGATTGAGCCCCACGCTGTGTCAGGCTGGGGCTCAACAACGGCGGTAGCCGCGGAATCGGAGCCCCGCGCCGTGTCAGGCTGGGGCCCGGTGTCGGCAAGAGCCGCGAGAGCGGAGCCCCACGCTGTGTCAAGCTGGGGCTCCCAACTGGATCTCACCGTGGTTCCACCCGCGGAGGATGTCCTACAGCTGGATTATATGGAGGAGGATGAAGAGGATGCCTCTGAGTTCCTCTTATCCGACTCGGATGAGCACGAAGATGACATCTTCGTTTCATCTGCCCAGGCTGCCAAGCCGGAGGCGATGTCTGCTCCCCCGGGCGAAAGTAAATGGACTGTACTTATATAGCGCTTTATCCAGTCTTTACGACCTCTCAAAGCGCTTTACATACTACATGTCATTCACCCATTCACACCCATTCATACAGAGCAGTGTATGTTACTCTAGGACCTAACATGCATACACCGTTGGCCATGCCATCGGGTGCAACTCAGGGTTAAGTATCTTGCCCAAGGATACATCGACATATTGACTGCATGGGCTGGGATCGAACCCACAACCTTCTGGTTGAAAGACGACCACACTCCCTCGCAGCCACAGTCGCACACCAGCTTCGCCCTGCCTCAGTATGGACTTGCAGACCGTGTGCCAACGCTGCGTCCAGGCTGGACATCTCCCAGCCTGAAGTGGCCAAGGAGACCTCCAGATCTCGCTATGAGGGGAAGAACTTGCCCCAAGCAGCGAGGATGAGGAAGCAGCTCCTCCCAGTCTATCCAGAGATGCTGGACGAGGTGTCGATCTCGTGGAGAGACCGCCCTTTCAGCAACAAGGCCCCAATCCAGGGTGCCTCCTCTTTGGACTGTGTCGGCATGGAGAAGCTCGGCCTGCTCCGCATGCCGCCCATGGAACCGCTGGTGGCAGCCCACCTCCAACCGCTCTAGCTTCGAAGAAGACACGAGGCGAGGACGAGCTGGCCAAGAAAGTCTCCGGTTCCGGCAGCAGCCGCTCAGCCACAGCCGGACCAGACTTTCAGCCACCAGACGAGGAAGAAGAAGAGGGCGGTCTGACAGCCTCCTCTCCTCGATAAAGGAGCTGGAAGTTCCCTGTTCTCCAGCTCCAGAACACATTCCAGTGTTAGATGCTCATGTGTTTCTGGGGTGCAACCATGCCCCCATCTTCCCGCCACCTCGAGTGATGTCAGAACGTCATACTCAAGTTCGCACCATGAGGGAAATGGACTTAACATCAACGACAGCAATCTCCGCTGCTCGTTTAAGTCACACAAACACATGTCATCACTATTGTCTTTTAATAAATAATTTTCCACTGTCGTTTCCAGGTTTAAAGCCAAGGGCGCAGTCAATAAAAATGAAAAGAAAGACAATAAAAACAATAAACAGTCTGACGTCTACTCCCCTCCTAAGAGTGGCTGCTACCTCTCTCAGAAGGCGGACGATGGACGGGGCTGTGAAGGCATCACCGCCACGCGCATGCCAGTGTCGACCGGGGTTGTCAACCTGGGGTACCACCATGTTCAGACACTAGAGGGCCCCATAACACAATAAATAAAGACACAGAGGGCAGACGACATGGATGTGACATCTCCACTCGCTTTGAGAAGCGAAAAGTGGAGGATGCTCACAGATTCTGCTTGGGTTTTCAAGACAATAACACGGGGTTACAGACTCCAATTCGCTGTCACCCCCCCTCACTTTTCTGGCATTTTGCATTCGCAAGCCCGGGGAGAGTTGGCCCATATTCTAGAGCAAGAGATCCTCTCGCTACTAGACAAGAAGGCTATATCGATAATACGCTCCGAACAGAGTCAGAGCGGCTTTTATTACAAGTATTTCCTCGTTCCCAAACGGAGAGGGAACGGGATTCGGCCAATACTAGATTTGAGAGCTCTGAACAAATATCTCAAAAGATACAAATTCAGAATGCTCACTCACATATCTCTGTTGCGTCTCGTGCACCAAAACGACTGGTTCACATCAGTCGACCTGAAAGATGCGTATTTCCACATCCCAGTATATTATCCACACAGGAAATATCTGAGGTTCGCCTTTCAGGGTGTCTGTTACGAGTACAGAGTACTTCCCTTCGGTCTGTCTCTCAGCCCACGAATGTTTGTACGGTGTACGGAAGCCGCGATAGCCCCATTGAGACAACAGGGTATTTGCCTGGCAACTTATCTGGACGATTGGCTCCTTCTCGCACAGTCGGAGCAAGAGGCTATTACGCAGACGAATGTCCTCGTAAAACACCTGCTCGACCTGGGTTTTGTAATAAACACAGAAAAGAGCATGTTGTCTCCAGCCCAGACTATACTCTTCCTGGGCCTACACCTGAACTCGGTGCCCTTTACAGCCCGCCTATCAGCAGAGAGTGAAAACCTTCAGGGCTTGCCTCGCTCATTTCCAGCCACACAAATATGTTCTCTTCAGATCATGTCTGCGGTTACTGGGGCTCATGGCGTCAGCCATGCTGGTGGTACGACTTACACATGAGGGAGTTTCAGCGCTGGGTAGCTGCCCTCAGACTGGACCCTGTGCGTCATGGCGCGCGGAGAGTGATGGTCACTATGAAATGCATAATGGCACTGCGCCACTGGCTGCACCCGACTTTTCTAGTACGGGGCGTGCCTATGGGTGCTGTCCTATCGCGGAAGGTGGTCACCACAGACGCATGTCTGATGGGCTGGGGGGGTATATACGAAGGTCGACCTGTGAGGGTGTTACGTACTCCCCCCCTTTTTGTTGTCCTCTTTGTTCTCTCTGCTGTGCAGGTACACCTGGCTCCGCCTTCCCCAGGTGTTCCCAGTTGTCACTCAGCCGAGCTCGGCGCAGGTGTTCCCAGCTGCCAATCAGCCGAGCATAAAAGAGGAGACTGAAGGAGAAGGAGGGGCCGATTACTACTCCGGATGTCTCTGCTGTGGCAGAGCTCTTTTGCCTTTTTGTTGTGTTTTCTGGAGGACGTGTTAGAGTTAGGTTTTCGCGGCTTTATTTCTCCCGTTAGGTTGTGTGTGATTTTGGGTAGCGGAGGAAGGCTCTGGATCCTACGACCCGTGGTGTGGTTGGCCCAAGTCCCCTCCGTCTTTTTGTTTGTTTACCTGTCCTCCAGTGTATGTTTTATGATTGTGGCAATAAATGTATGATCACCGTTTAGTGCCTATGTGTTGTGTACTTTTGTTTTATGTTGCGGACTGCCTCACGAGCCACTACTATTGAGTAGGGAGGCGGGTCGTAACAGAGGGGTCTCTGGAGCAGAGACCTCCAACGGTCACACATAAATTATCTGGAGCTTTTAGCGGTGTTCCTCAAACTGAAACGCTTTCTGCCTTTTCTCAGAGGACACCATGTCCTCGTGAGGACAGACAACACGACCACAATATCGTATATAAACCACCAAGGGGGTTTGCGTTCTCTCCAGTTACACATGCTGGCACGCAAACTGATCTTATGGAGCTGCGGACGTTTCCTCTCTCTGAGAGCGACTCACGTACCAGGAGTGATGAACCTCGGGGCAGATCTGCTGTCCAGAGGTGCACCACTATATGCAGACTGGACTCTACATCCAAAGATTGTGAGTCAGCTGTGGGTGCGTTACGGCCGGGCCGCGGTGGATCTGTTCGCATCAAAAGAAAACGCTCAATGTCTGCTGTTCTTTTCAATGCGCGATTTTAAACGCACCGTTAGGCGTGGACTCGCTCGCGCACGTTTGGCAGGTCCCGCTACGCAGGGACATATTGTCTCAGGCGGGGGGGACGATTTTTCACCCACACCCAGAGCGCTTGGCACTATGGGCCTGGCCCGTGAGTGGTATAACCTGAATACACTGGGACTCCCTCAGAAGGTGATACACACTATTCAGAGTGCAAGAGCTTCCTCCACCAGGTCTCTCTATGACTGTAAGTCATAGAGTCACTCATGTTTGAGGAGTGGTGCCTTCAAAAAGGGCACATCTCTTTTCAATGTCCTGTCGGGGTGATTTTATCATTTCTACAGGACCTGATTGATAAACACAGAGCTTTCTCTACGATCAAAGTGTACCTGGCTGCTATTGCTGCATGCCATGTGGGCTTTGAGGGAAAGACGGCTAGCCAACATCCTTTGGTCTGCCGTTTTATGAAAGGGGCTCGCAGGCTCCTCCCGGTTTCCAGGTCACTGGTGCCCTTATGGGACTTGGCAGTGGTTTTAGATGGGCTCACTCAACCTCAACTCAACCTCAACTCAACCCCTGGAAGAAGCTGACATGAAACACCTGTCACTGAAGACAGTGTTGTTACTGGCTCTGGCATCTGCCAAGCGAGTCAGTGACATTCATGCGCTCTCTGTACATCCTTCATGCACTCAGTTTGCCCCTGGGCAAACGAGAGTGTTGCTGAAGCCCAACCCTGCCTTTATACCTAAGGTGGTTGGCTCATGTACCCCCATTGATATTGAGGCATTTCCTCCGCCGCTGTGTCCCTCTGAGGAACAGCGGCCGAATTTGCTGTGCCCAGTCCGTGCTTTACGCATCTATATGGACAGGTCAAAAGAGTTTCGATGCAATGACCAACTCTTGTATCCTGGGCTAACCCTCATAAGGGCAAGCCCATTACCAGGCAACGGCTCTCCCACTGGATTGTGGAAGCGATTGCTCTGAGTCAGGGTTTGCAGGCACCAACGGGCCTCATTCTACTCGTGGACTGGCTACATCCTGGGCTTTGTTCAAGGGTGTTTCCATCCAAGACATTTGTGCAGCAGCGAGCTGGTCCTCACCGCTCACTTTTGTCCGCTTTTACAGGCTAGATGTCTCTGCTCCAAGTGTGGCCCACGCAATGCTGGGTCCCGTGTTGAGACAGGGTTCTACCTGTTAAGTTCTGGTTGTTTTGGTGATTTTCGAGATAAGCATGTCTAGCAATACGGGAGTTTCAATATCCCATAGTGAGACATCGAACGGAGTGTTATGAATGAGAACTATAGGTTACTTATTTTGAATGACGCTGCGACGTAGCGCAAGCTACTTAAAGGGTGGGTGGATTCCCTGCCGTAGACATCAAGATCACCAGCCAATCAGGATTGGTGTAATGAGATTGATGCTTCCGTTTGCATACGCGTTGAGGCGCATCCCATAGTGAGACATCTCACTTCATGTTACTCTGAAAACTGGGGTTACGTAAGTAACCTATAGTTTTCTCCGTCATGTTGTTTCCATAGCAACAACAACTTTCTGTCAACTCGCCTTCAAAATAATATATTATATCCTTTTTAGTTTCACAGAACACAAATTGGGTTGTGCACATGATTTTTGTTGTGCAATAAAACAACCCGATGGACACACGATAAAGGAAATGTTCAAATTCGGGTCTGATCGTAGCAACATCTGGCCATTCGTGAGGGCATCTTAAGCCATCGTATGATCGCTGGTGGAGTTTCTCAGGCTCCGGCAACAACTTCGTGAGCAGTGGCAAAATCTTTGGCATGCCAAAAAATTGCCGAAGGACCTTGCGAAGGTTCATTTTCGTGTTGAATTTGTGTGTCCATTTTGCCCTTCGTAAGGCCATCGTGAGGGCATCTTGTTATCATCGGTGCCATCGGGCATTCGCCCCGATCAGAGTGAGGGTGAATGCACTGATGATAACACGAAGATGACACGATTTGACAAGATGCCCTCACGAGTGCCTTACGAAGTTGCCGCTCACGAAGTTGCTGCCGGAGCCTGAAAAACTCCACTGGCGGTCATACGATGGCTTAGATGCCCTCACGAATGGCCCGATGTTGCTACGAGCACAGCCGAATTTGAACATTTCCTTTATCGTGTGTCCATCGGGTGTCAATTTCGGGACAGTGTGACAGGGGCTTTATGGACCAACTCCTGCTTTCATATTCTTTTTTTCCCTCCTTCAAGTTGTTTTTTGATTGACGCCCGGTGTTTGGAATAGTTTGTGACTTCTTGCAAAGTGTGCTATGGTTATGTGTCGACTATGTGTTTAAATGTCTTCATTGTTTTGTTAAAGTGGAAGCTACGATCAAATGAAATAGTTTTGACTGTATCTGTATACTTTGTGTTCTTTCCTGTAGTGTGTCACGTTTTAAAACCCAGGTGAACGTACATGTGCCAAAAGAGTCACTTTTCCATTCTCTGTAGGAACAACAAAGTAGTTGAACTCTTTATAATAAAACCGTGTAAAAAATTACACACCCTTTAGATACTTTTTAGAGCTTTTCACAGTTTCATACAGACCGTGCTTCAACAGCAGAAAGCCTGCTCTCACACAGTGATGATGTATGATGAACATGTGCTGTGATATTAAGATGGAGTTGGTAAAGGGTGGGGGTCACTTTTTGAAAAGTCTTGGCATTGCTGTATGTGTTGTTTTTATCTTTTTGAGCTGAGCTTTCTGTCTTTTTCAGTCTTTACAGTACTCTGTCAGTTTATTTGTTATAACAGCTATGAAGTGACGGGTGAGAAATACAATCTGCCACAACAATGGAGTGTGTCCTTTCTTCTTCCTCCCATCTGCTACATCTGCTAACAGTCTTGTTTTAAATAACTCAACACAGTTCAAAGCTAAGTTGAGTTAACGCAGTTGAATTGATTGATGTTGTTACTTAAGTAAAAGTAAGCACTAGCATCAAAATTCATTTAACTTGCATAATGAAAAGTAGCATTAGTTGCAGTCCTTTCTATTAAATAGTTAACATTAGCTCAGAATCCAGCAAATGTAGAACTTGCTTTATATTAATGGATGAGAAACAATAATCTATATACAACATATAGTACAGTATATCACATTGGGAATTATTCTACACTTAGTACTTTTAATACTTAAAGTATAATAATTAAGTAAAAGATATGAATACATCATCCACTACTGCACATGAGGGTACCAGTCACTCAAAAGTAACACTTTTCCTTCTATTAGTTTCAAACACTGAATTTGTTCCCATCTGCACATGGAGCCATGTCCCACTAGGTGGCAGCATTGTACACAATTAATATTTCGTTGAGATTATCTGATTTATTTATTACTGAATAAATATAATTCACTTATCAAATATGTAGTTTAACAGGAGAGTTGTTCAGTTATTACATCCAATAATAAAAGGTGTCGAAAATATCTAAATGGATACAATGTTTTTTGAATAATAGTCATAACTTTGTAATAGACTGTTTCAACTTTAGTTACATTTCTATTATAGAAATGTGTATTGTAGAAATACAATTTTAAGATACTTGTCCGGCAATGTATTTTCACTAATCAAAAATGTAAGGTGTACTCAAAAACCATCTCCCTTCACTTACATCCTAAATGTATAAGTAAATCTGATTTTTTTATTTAATCTTCAATATTAATTAAATAAAATAGCCACCAAATGTGGCAACATAAATGAATAAACTAACATTGTGTTAACACAAAGCTTTGCAAAGGGCAAAGATAGATAACAATAAAGTAAACTTCTAGGTGCTGTAATAAGCAACCCGGTATCACGGGGGACTCCTCCGACTGTGACTCACTGCTGCGAGGGTGAGCTGGATGTGTGGCTTTTGATCAGCCTTATTCTGGTAGAAATTATTCAAAAAGGTTATCAAATAAAACAGTACATTTTAGATGCAAAAGTATGATAATGTGAGTGAATTTATTCAAAGGCTTTTTTCACTAGATAGGAAATTGTATTACAAAATAAAGCCTTTTAATAGGTTTGCGAGCTAAACTGCTGCCACACTGTATCACAATGCATTACAAACATGACACACAACTTTGGTATGCCTTCATTTGAGATTAAAAAGAAACAAACATGGTCAGCATCACAAACCTTTATGTCGCCAGGTTCCTATAGAATAGCTACTATTATCAGATGCAAGTCTGCAGTGACACATCCTGGCATTTAGATGGCAGTGCACTAACACATTTGGCAGACAGACTATAGCATTCAAGTCTACTAAAATAAAATACAATAAAGAAAGAGGGTTGTTCAAAGGTTAATAATGAGTACCTAATAACTATCTTCAGAGGGATCACACTAGACGCAATGCCAAATGAGCCAGAAAGATATTCATTTGACTAATAAGAAAAAACTGAAACTTCTGATGTTTGAGGCGCTGGAACCAGTGTATGTTGTTTCAAATCAAAATCTATCATCAAAATGTTGCAGACTAACTTTCTGCTTTTAGACTTTAAAACTATTTTTTTTTAAAACATAAACCTATTAGAACCTGTTACAAAACCGTATCCCTAATGCATGGCCTCGTCATGAGTAATCTGATATTTCTGAAAGATTAAGTAAAAATTACTATAGTAACTCTTTATAACCCTCCTTGTGTGAACTCGGTATGTGTAACATGATAATATAAAGACATGATCGCATGACAGTTAAGGAGACTGATGTGGTTTTATTATTTAACAGTTAAGGAATGGCACTTACATTACATTAAGACATCGCATGAGCAGTGGCTGGTCCCGTTTGGAAACATGAAAGCATGTCATCTTCTCTTTAATTACCACTGCTACACTACAGAGAGGTGACAAAACACTAAGACATAATCTTCTTTCTTGTAGTAAGACTATTAATAGAGCTTATGAATAATGTATATGAACTTTAAACAGGGCGGACTTATCCTGAAGTCACAATTACCCCAAGTTCACACTGATTGACTCTGGCTGGTGACACAGCCATTACTTTGTAATAACTCCAGATTTAGAATTTGAATACAAATCTAATTTAACGCTCAATGACCTGATTCACAGAAGCGATTTATGGGCCATGCACAGATCACATACCGAGCAGCATCATGTCCACAAAGGAATGTAACTTGCAATTTTTCTAAGAAAGGTGGAAGTCCAACAGGGCTCTTTGAAACACAAGTAAAACACTTAATTGAAGGGGAAATCCTCTCATAATAATAATAATAATAATAATACATTTTATTTTTAGGCGCCTTTCATGACACCCAAGGACACCGTACAATTTAAAAATAAAAAAAATAACTAAATAAAAAATAAATAAGATAAAAGCTAATAGGCAACAGAACAAGATAAAACACAAACAGGAAATCATGGAGGAGACAGTCAAGTGGACACAAATGAAACATAATGGGGAGCACTACAGTGAGTAAGCAGATTTGAACAGGTGGGTTTTTAATTGGGATTTGAATATGGTGATTGTGTCTGACTGTATAATACATAGTGCAGCTGTAGAATGTCTTTAGTTTCCTATCTCACAATATCGTTTGGTATGTTGATGAAACAAGGCAGAATATCATTTTCCATTCTTTAGGTTTAATCTCCAACAACCAAAACACTGCAGTGCTTGTGTGTATGATAAAAACAGCACAACATTTACATTTCAAGTTTAGTTTTAATAGTTTGTTGTCTTTACTCAGTAGTTTGATTTACTTTTGAGGGTTAGGGTTACGACAATAAAAAATTGAAGATAACCAATCAGGTCATACTTCACAAACCGGATGATATGATAAGAGTGTAATATAAGTGCGGATGTAAAGACTGCTGCTGCTGCTGCTGTGGACTGTGTGTTTCAGTGCTGAGTGATCCGAGGAGACACTTCCTTTTCCAGTATGCATGCATGCTGACAGCTGGGAGGAAGTGGCCACATGCAGGAGAAGCAGCTGCAGGTTGGAGGTCACATTTGATCTGCAAATGTTCCGAATCATAAAGCAACCCGCTCAACGATAAACTCGACCCGTATCATCATCCACACACTGATTAAGATAGAAAGCACAGCATCGTCACACTCAAATGGACGGCTTATAATCAAGTTGTGTAGTGTATGAGATACATTTATGTCTGCAGATAATTAATGCAGTTCCTAGGCTGCAGTCAAAGTAAGCAGAGTATAAATATGTTATTTAAAATGAACACAGCTGAGATAGCCTTCTGTATGTGTTGGTAAGAAATTAAATGCTGAACATGCTAAGGACATATAGAACAGAATATATTGCATTTTCCTTAATGTAAATAATGTAGTTGTTTGGACTATTAAGCAGTTTCTGCAAAATGTCTTTTCTCCCTCTTTCTGTTCAGCAACACAATCATGTCATAGTAAACCAAACCTCATATTGTTTCCTTGACGTCTTCTGATTTGAGGATATGTAAATGATTTTTATCTTTTTAGAGAAGTTACATCTATATTGTGAGAGTGATATACAACTTCCAGAATAGATCCTTACTTCCTTCCCTTGCTAATGAAGCATTATATCCGGGTCAGGCAACAAAAGCCTGAGCTCAGGTGTTTCCTGTGCGAGGCAGTGAAGGTGGCAGGAAACTGTCCCCATGGCTCCTTACATCACACATGTTTCTGTTGGACACTTCCTCCTCAAACTTCCTTTTCCAGTCTAAAGAGTTGTCACATTGGCTTCTAGTCTGCCAGTGTTATGGAATATAGATGTTAACTGTGTTCATGCTTTTTTTAGTAGCTTCAACTATCTGATCTTATTTCCAGATGTTTTTTGTCTCTCTTCATATCTCTTGGAAATCATTACAAGCTTCACTTGGCAAATCTAGACTACTCTTCCATAATAAATGACGGATTCTAGTTTGAATTTAGTCTGTCCTGAGAGGCTCGCTCATTGGAGGAAATTGGATGGGTAACATAAGAGCTCCTCTTGAATGGTGAAATAGCAGAGGGAAAAAAACCGACACACATACACACACACACACTCTCACAGCAGGCTGACAGTAGCCAAGCAGCAGCCACTGAGACGCACACACAGTCTGAGTCTGTTGATGAAGACACGAGAAGGACTTCTTTATCATTTTTTGGAGTAACGGTATTTTCGTTATCAGGACTTGTTTGTTTTTTTAACTACAGGATTCGCGTCATTAAGTGCCGCGCGCGCATTCCTCAGCAGGATTTGCGCATCTCCAATTGCATTTTGTTTTCTGCTCTCCGCGAGAGCGTTGTTTTAAATTCCCTGCCAGAGGAAAGCTCGCATAGTCATGCTCGAGAGGCGAGCAGCGAAGAGATTCATCTGAAATTCAAGTTTTTAAAAAAATGGAACCATCGCTCTCCAAACAAGAATGCAAAACCATGGACTCGTGTCTGAGGCGACTGAAGCAAGAACTGGTATGTTATGTTGTATACTTCTACTATTGCAGCCAGCTCTAAATTATGTTTTTTTTGTACTTTATTATTGTGCATATCAACCATGTAGTTTTGTATGTGGACTTGGAGCACTTAAGTGCGCTCCAAAGAAAAAATATATACACGTGTGCTCATTAGAAAAGATATAACAAAAGAACGTCATATGTGGCGTCATATTCTTTGCATAAAATGTGTCCGGAGTTGGACAAACCTCCGTTATACTGTAGTTTTTTGCTTCAGCTGGGGGTGCATGTGTATTTTTTAAATCGCAGTAATCTGTGTAGGCTTAAAGCTTTTAGCACACCAGAGGCATGTGTGGCATCTCCTCCTCTCTGTCCATGCATCTGGGACAGATGTTTTAATCTTAATGAGCTCAACACAGTTTCTCCTCTTCTCTCAAGGAGGAATGCTCTAGGATGGTTCATAAAATACATTGTTAAAAAATAAATACAAATGTGAGAATCATAATTGAGTGATCATTGGAAAATACACTGTCGATTCATGTTTGATTTCATTTAAAAGTGCTAAGGTCTTTAGTTTTCGGTTCCTTCATTGATAGGGTTTTCTGTTTTGATCTGTTAAATATCACTGTAAACAGAACATCTTAGGTTTTTAGAATGTTGATGAACAAAAAAATACACTTGAAGACCTCAGGGAAACAAAACATTTATTTAAAAAATAATCAATAGATTAACCACCAAAGAAAAAAATATTGATCAGTTGCAGCCCTACAATAGATTGCTGTAAGGTCCCGCTTTAAGTTAAACTGGAAGTCACAGTTAGTTTCATCACATTAATATGACCTAAATATGATCTCCTCCCCTCTGATAAACAATTGTGTTTGATGATGGAAAATCTAGAGAGCTATCTCCTACCTAAAAAACTAAATCAGTAAGCTGCACCCTCACACCCACATCATTTGGCAGTGATAAAATGTAGACCCATTTTCAAAAGGAGCCTTAACTGGCACAGATTTCATTTGGAATCATCTTCAAAGCAGACACAGATTTCTTTATTTATTTTAAACCCAGCCACTGGCCCACAGAAAAGCCTCGCATGGCAGCGTGTATTGCAACATGATCTGCTCTGTGACTTCTGTGAATTAACTTCTCCAAATTAGCCTCACGTCTGTGAAGTGGCACTTGAGGTTTCAGGGGAGTAGACGTGGTTGCCAGGAGGACATGTTGCGTTATAACTGCCATATCGCAGTTTTGTAACACAATAGAAAAAGGGTCTCGCCATGCCGGGGCTCAAACAGGGGAACAGAGAGCAGATGCCGGTTAAAAAGCTGTGGCAGTGTCTCCCTGCAAAGGGACCATGTGGGATGCAATCTGTTGTTCCGAAAAACGAGGGCTGTCTATGCCAAGGTTGTCACTTTTATTTCTACTTTGACGGATTTTCATCCACTGCCCACTGGAGAGCAATAAACCAGCTCCATCTGTAATGCAGAGAACACAAACATCTAACAATCGTAACCTGCTGCGTGCCGAGGAAAATCAGTATTCAATATCACTCAAAAGGACCGTTACAGTTGTTTTGCATGTTTTAATACATTACAAATCACATACCTTATCCATATCATGGTGCTGTGTTAAAGACATACCAGTTTCAGGAAGCCATTGGTTTCCATTACATGTTGTATTGTATGCAGACCAGTTGGCAGGTTGTTGAACGTACTTGAGATGTGTAATCCATCACACTCAATATCAAGTCTCTCTTCATTTAGGCAAAGATGCATCATGTGGTAATACAGCTTGATTGCAGATTGATATGAATGCACTACATTACCCATGCCACTTTAACGGACAATAATAAATGCAGACTTAATGTTCAGCGTAATAAGCAAATGCGCATTTTAGACCAGTTTAAATGATATTGCAGTTTCAGACTGTATTGCTAACTCATTTAACTTAATTATTCTGATTGATTGTTTGGATGGTGTCATGATTATTTAAAAGTGTTGTGAATCACCATAAATCCTATACGGCTGCATCAATCTCATCCCCACTTGTCATGTTTTTATGGCCTTTTGTCTGCCTCTATATGTCTTGCCCTTCAAAAGAATACAATGTCCTCTTTCTTAACCCCGTCTTCAAAAAGCCTGGAGCCATTAATGAGCACAAGACTAAATCTCCCTGAAACGCATAAAGATTTAGAGCTGATTTAAAGGTCCTGAACCGGGTCAAGTTTTCTAGGAAACTACCATTTCATTTTCATATCTTAATCAAAAGTTTGGACCATAATGGTTGCCAGGAATATGTGGAAATAAAAGCAAAGCCCTTAAACTGTACAGCATTCATTCAAAAAGGCTTACCAACTTTGTAAAGCACACGTTTTAATAACAACAGCATAGAGAAATGTTAGTATCAAATGATTGTTGAATTACAACTGTTACCTCCATCCCATTGACCCCAAATGCACCAGCAGCTCTAAAAGAAGCAGAGTGTCATACGAAAGTGTGAACACGGTCTCAGGGGTCGGAGGTCACTCTGTGTGGGGTAGTGTCAGGTCAAACTGCTACATTTGACCCCTCACCCGACAAGGTCTGGGGCTATTTCCCCTGACTGCTGACCACATCCAACATGCCAGAGATACTAAAGCTCAAAGCTGACAGGTGGCTTCTAAAAGGCAGAGTTGTATCACTGTTGTTCAGCTTTCTACCAACTGCAAACAGTTTGTCAACAAGCTGCTGTTGGCAACCATTTATTCCTATAAAAAGCCCTGCAAGGCTCCATAGAAATCCTGAGGATATAAGGGTAACAATGAAATGTTCTTAAGCTCCAGCATGCATGACTCATTATTCACACAACAGCCAAAGAGTCATGAAAAAGAACACACATAAGCCCTTCCTGACATGCCTTTGAGTCATCTTGTCTAAATGTAGGGTTCCCACCTGCATTTCAGACACGAAAGCATAAGTCAAACCGTTTGATGTCATCGCATCTGAAGCTGATTTCATATGCGTCATCCTCCTTTATCACTCTCACACCTGAGGCGCATTTCAAAACATGACATGGCTTGGAATTCGAAACCAAAGACAGCAAGCATGAGGTCATGAAATCTGAGAAAAACAAGAGTACAGTGTCGTCTGTAAAGCCTTTGTGCCACAAAGTTGCAAGACCTTTGTTACCCTTAGGGTGTGGGATCAGAAAAGTGCACACAACACAAAGAAGTGTACTGCTATAACTTTAAGCTTGTTTTTTCGGAGCCTCCCTCCTGGCTACTGTTCTCCAACCTGCCCTTCCTTCCCCTCGGCTAAAATTGGCCTTGCTATTGGTGGCAGCTGTGGGGTTTTGCATGAGTGATCATTGGATTTGAGATGGAACCGCTAACCTTTTTGCAAATCCTCTTTATCATTTTGAAACTGTGCTCTTCATCACATTTCAGTGGATATCACTCCTGAAGACATTTTGTTTCTTCCCTCCTTTGCTTTCATTTGAAGGAAAACTAGTGATTATTTCTCATGGGTGTTGCTCTGACTGAGGTCTAGGTCAACATTGTGTTCTCTCATGTAGTCGTGTCTTTGGGGGCTTCAAATTACATTTTATGTGATATTATTGCTTTGTCAGCAGCAAAAGGGAAATTGTATTTTTGGAACAGTTCTGCCACTAAGAGGACAATGTCTTGTAGAATGTAATAAAGCAGCAATCATTGATTTCTTATGGCCGCTTTGGGGCTGTGGAAGAAGCTGTGAACAGGAACCTGACAAATTATCGCTTTATAAACTTGTTTCAGTGAAAGCAATATTATTATTAAAACGTTGGAATTTATTAATAAATAAATAAATTGAAGCAGCCCTAAAACCTGACAAATGTAAGTTCAATATTCGCTATCTTTTAGCTGTGTCTTCAAATCTTGGGAAACATCTGTTTCTTCAGCTACTAAATGCTCCTTAATGTTCATCGGCTAGTCTTTAACTGTTTAGTGAAATCGACTGGAAAAAAATCAATGAAACGTTTAAAGTGAATCAAGGCGATAAAGTTGCACGCTTCAAAACTAAAACAATTAGCTGATAGAAAGCTAAAAGAAAACTCCAGATTTGGGATGTAATTCTCTGTGTTCATCAATAGATTACACAGTCATTCAATCAATTGGGAGTATACATATGAATTGGTGCAGGTTGGGCTCATTTACCCCTATTGTTTTTATAACACAGCACCTGTATACACTACAAACTTAAAGTTTCATATGCTCTGTATGCTCCACCGAGCAACTGTACATAAGCACTTTATGATGTGCATTATACAGTATATACCGCATTAATGGAGCCCCATTCACTCTTGATACATCTCTTAACTCAATGAGCTTGTAACTTCTGAACAAATAGCTACTTAATCAAGCTACTAAGAACGTGTTTTGATGCGAGACTAAGAGGAGGCAGAATCTGGAGTCCCTGCAAAATGAACACGTCACACTTGATGTCAAAACTGTGGGCAGGAGCAGCGGCTGCGCACGTTCACTGCCCACATGCTTTACAAGATGCTGACGTGAATTGCTGCGCTATCAAAGATCTGACTAATGATCATTGCTTTCACTGGAGATTTCAGCCAGCAAGACAACAGATTGGGTCCCAGAGTTTCTCAGCCAAAGATGATTATACAGATCCTAATCATCTTGTGAATCCCTCAGCAGCATCGCTTTATGTAATGGCGTAAATGAGCCGAAGCAGGAAACAAGCTATTTAACCACTTGCCATGTAGCCACTAAAGGGGTGAACTCAAATCAGATATTGTATCTACGCTTTTGCACTAACGACAGGTGCTATCTGTTCCTCGAGAGGTCTCTGAATATACAGAGGAGCCAGGACACTCATTCTGAAGAGTTGTTGCTGGGTTCTTTTAGTGCTGTGTTCATCAACAAATAAACTCCATTCAGCTTAATTGAACGGGAGTGAAGGCAGAAATCTGAGGAACAATTATTTCAAAATCTGTAGAAGAAAAACTAATATACATGCCGACTATTACTACTGTGAGAAGGAGAGAAAATGTTGATTTTGTAATTTGGTTGACAAGCCCTTATGTTGAGACCTATTATATAAGACCTGCAAAAGTAGATGATAATCACACAATGACACAATAATACAATTTGTGGTCCAAATGTGAATGTCTACCCTTAACGACCAATTTGTCTCGACATCATTCAAGAGTTATTTCTGTGCCACTCTCTTTTGTTGAACATCATTCACACTTCTTCCTGTCCTGAACGTGGCCCTGAGGACCAAGCAGGGTCACCGTGTACAGTAACCTTTTTTGTCAAAAGAGGCATTCATGGCCACGTTGCACAGTAAATCATTTCTTTCAGTGAGCGCTCCACCACAGCTTTTATTGCCCTTTTGATTGCAACCTCGGGGCTGTCCACAGCAGTGTGTGGCATGTCCAGCGGCTCGGGCACAGAGACCCTCTCTGTATCCCCCGGACAGAGACCCCATTTCTGTCCTTGACCCAAACAGCCCACCATTCATTTTTAATTAGGGGTGGACGTGGAGGGAGAGTGGAGTGAACTAGCTGCTGCTGGCCAGCTCCTTCTAAACAGGAAGACCTTTTGGGCCTGGTAACCTTGGCCTCTCTGCTTCCTCCCCCTCTAGCGAATCACAAATAACAACAACAGTGAATAGCCTGGATTTTATAGCCAGAACAGAGCGCTGATTTGTTTGTGAGTTCTGGTTTGTGTGTTTATTTCTCACCGGCAATCCAGTTAATGTGTGTCAGTGAACACAGCATTCAAACGTGCGTTTTAAAAGACACTAACTTCATTCAAGCGAGGCGTGTTTGGGCATGTGCGGATGTGTGAGCTCAGTATGTTTGCACAGCGAATATCTTTTTCCTTCCATTGCTGGAAGAGGTCATATCAAGGGAGCTATGAAGGCAGGGAGCTCAGTCTCAACAGACAGCATTGATTTATTTACACTTTGGTATTTCATTTGCTGGATTGCGTATTCAACGGACTCTCGATGCAGCTTCACACTGGAAGGATTGTGAAGTGAGAATATAAAAACAAGAACCATCAATAAATTCTTTTTAAAATTACAATTGCCAGATTTGTAATAAGCCTTTATGCAACATTAATTGAGAGACTGCTGGCCATTGTTCTTACACTTTGAAGCATTCAGCCTTTAATTGGCAATTATGTCTGGTTGGCTGGCATCACTGAAGCAAAAGAAGAAAAAGCAGCGGGGGGAAGGGGGGGAATCTGGACAGCGGCTGTTTGGCTTTCTTTTATTCAAACAGCTAATTTTCACTCTTTTAAAAATCATCTTTTTATAAAAATATACGCTTGATTAAATAAATGTCTTAAATGGTTTGGAGGCGTGAATTCAAAAGGAAGATTTAATAAGACTAGGTTAATGATGCCATTGTTTCTGGACAGGACAGATTTTCCCCGCAGCCCCAATTCCATCCGACTTCTCTTACTAAATAAGACAAGACAGACTTGTTCTCGTCATCTCCCTTTTTTCTTGAGAACACCTCAAGGTGCTTGTTTAGCTCCACATCTGCATCCTCCGTGTCTTTGTCTTCGTAAGGCCCTGAGCTGATTCACACATTAATACAGTGACTAACCTCAGGATGAACAACGTCTGTGTTCAAACTACAAACAAAATTGCAGCGGTACGTTATTTAAAAATCACTTCTCCTCATGAGCAACGACAGAATGAAGTTTGCAGAGGCTGACATATTTGGGACACAAAGTTCAGCCTTGAGCCTGGCATTGTAAAGGTTGAATAGTAAGGGGTTAGTTATACTGTTCTTGTGTTTGTTCCGCAGGGCACAATATGAATTATTAATGTAGCCTTAGAATAGAAAATCAAGTCAACAACTCTGTGTTCTTTAAATAACCAGGGGAAACGTCTGCGTCGCGGGAATAAGCGAGAAGTTGCATGTGAGCTTTAAATTAGGTTTTCTTTTGGTTAGCGTGTGCTAACAGGTGCAGCCCTTTTAGACTGCTTGAGAACGCTGTGCTTAGCAGGTAATATTTCAAAAACAGATTTAATGCATTTAAGTGGTGCAGATTTTACAGGCAGCTCAGTGTGCGGTAATCCCTCAGCTGATCCCTGCATACACTTTTCCAAATGCCACATGTCTTCCTCGAAGATGTAACGACAATACATAACTCCGCACATCATCTCGTCTTCAGACTTGTTGACCTTTGATGTGGAGCGTCATTATGCACTCTCTCCCACCTTCTCCCAGGGCACAGCCAATTACAGCTAATGAAGTCAGCCATATGTGGAAGACAAAAAGACAAGAGACAACCTGATTGTGCTAATTACATGTACCTTCGCTGCCTAATTTAGCGAGCCTTCAGGAAGCTCGGAGGCTTTTGTTCCCAGCATGTGCCTTGATAGGCTTATTATCTCATCTTAAAGGCTGTCTCCTCTCCCAGTGCACCTACTCAGCCATATGTTATTGATGATCAGAGTGTTTTAACCCTAGAGGTTTATGGTTAATGGTGCGGGGGTCCGGTACATTTCAAGATACAGACTATGTGAGGTGACCTTGAGTATATAGTGCTAAAGTAAATGAGCAGAAAGTGTATCAATAATCCTGATATACTTTAAAGTGATTTATAAAGTCAAATGTCCGGTACCAGCTTCTCAACTCTTTAATATTTCCTCATTTTTCTCCCTTTCTATAATGATGATTATGATTCAATTTGATTTAATGATTTAATTGATTTAATTTGATGATTTAAATGTATTTATTAGCCCAAATGTCAAGTTTTCGAAGTAAAAATCAGGGATTAAACAGAGTCATAAAGAATCATCCTTGAGAAAGATGGCTGACGGGTGCAATTGTGTTACAACGGCCCAAAACACTTCCATTATGAGAAATGCGCTGCAGTTTCAAAAACGATGCAAATAAAAAAAATACCAATGTGCCAAAACAAATGCAAATGAAGAAACATCTTTACATAACCTGACAACACATGCGCAGCATTTAAAAAACATTCACCAACTTGCGCATCTTTAACTAAAAGCATTGTGCAAAAGAAAAGTTTCTCCTAATGGAAGTATTTTGGGCCGTAACGTAACGCGTTTCCCTTTCAGCCACCGTACTTGAAGGACCATGAATTAATTTAATGGGAATCTTTAAAAAATGTGCAATACTTCATTCTGGAGAAAGAGGTGGACCGACAAACTGACAAACTGAAGTCATTTTGGCTAACAATCTTAAGAAAGATGTGTAATCTATTGGAATATACAATTTGATATATACCGAAAATGAAGCCCAAGAGATTTTGTTATCTATTACATGTATGTGTTTCCCAGAAAGCCCACATCCTGCAACAGTCCCTGCTCTCACGGTGCTTATAGGTTGCTCTGTTTATGATGCTGTACCGCCAGTTGTTATAGCAGCTACTTTTCCCAGCACAATCACTCCCTCAAGATTAAGTATCACAGGCTGGTGCTGTTACACCCCCTCCCTCACATACACCCCCCTCATGTGTTCTTATGGTGTCATCCATAATTAAATCCATCAACAGTTTTCTCTTCGACATCTCAACATATGGCTCGTCCGGCTGACTCTCACTCGCCATCTCCCCTCTCGCTCCTCTCATTGTCAGTCCGTTTCTGCCTGAGTGAGCCCACCCCCCTACCGTTTGAGGATTAAAGTCTAGATGGGCACGCTGATTGGCTGTCACGCTCAGCGGTGTCCCCCGATTGGAGAGAGATACATATAGAGGCAGTCAGACTGAACGTTAGAAAGGTGAGAGACAGTGACAGGCTGAAGGAGGTGCAGACTAACAACAACAGAGAGACAGACAGGGATAACTAAACCTCCTGCTTTGCGACACTTTATAGAAGGTAAGGTGTTGGTTTGGATATGTAGAGATGTATATTTGTTTTATAGCATCAGTCCTCAAAGTTTCTGTTTTTCACTATCAGATATTTGTTGCTGTTGTTGTCATAGAGGCCTGTATAATGTGCAATATACTAAATGTCATTTGTTCAGTTCACAGTCACTTATGTTGTTGTGGTTTAACTGACAGATTCTTACAAGTACGGTGGGAAAAAAGTTTGATCTTAGTATCTGCTGTAGGTGTGTCTTAGAAGTTTTTGAATCTTTTCCCACAGACTCCTGGCACAGTTTTATAATTCTTTGCATGCCTTCTCTCATCTTCAATTTTTTTTTTTTCTAATAATAGGAGGGTTCACTGCAGGTTTACTCTTCCAACAGTTGCCATATATGTTAACGTGAACATGTTCTGAGAGGAAGATAAACCTGTTGTTATATCAACAGAACGATGCAAAAGGTCTAGGTCAAATAATTCAAGCATACAAGTTTAGACATGGGTCAAGATGCTGCCTCTGGGCTTTCTGTCTGCCTTCAGGAGAAGACGGTTAGTGCAGATCACATGACTCTGGCTCTTAAACAGATGATAGCACAGAGAAAAGCAAAAGGGATAAAAGCAGAGTGTATAATTATGCTGCACGGAGATAAGTGAGAGTAAAGACAAAGAGCTCTTGGGAAGGAGCAAATATGGATTCAAGTACTGTAAATGGATGGAAACAAGATAAAAGAGTTCAAAGCTGAGAAAAGAATGGAAAGCTAGTCTATTTCACAGCTGTCATGTTTTGGATCCTGTCTCATACACAGGCCATATGGGACCCTGGCCTGTCATCCAAAACTAGGTCACATGACCCATAATTAAACAAGGTGCAGCCTGAAACATTCAAGAGTCTAACCGACACAGATAAAGAGCAGGACTCTTACTGTGATTCGTATTCATTAATGTCTATGTCTATGCCTTCGACACAGTTGAGGGTGTGTAATTGTGCTGTGCTGAGATTAATTATACATTTTTAAAAAGGAATTATGGGAATAGGGAATTATGAAATCTTTGATGGGTTACATGGGTCCTGCAGGAGGCTGAGGAGTTGAATGATTTGAATTGATGACCTACACAAGGCTTTTATCTGTTAAACTGAACTGGACCTTTCAGATGTTGTCGCTCATCTCTTCATTAATCTCCTTCTCTCTGTCTCCCTGTAGCTGTGCATGAAAGAAGCCGGAGATGGCCTCCACGAACAGATGAATTCAATGATGGGAGCCCTTCAGGAACTCAAGCTCCTTCAGGTTCAGACAGCGCTAGAAAACCTCGACATTTCAGGTCGGCCAATAAACCGAGGACTCCAACATTCAGCTTCCCCTGAAGCGTCAGCTACAGCAACTTCAACCTCGGGCAAGGATTGCGGGCGCTGCTTTGGCCAAACCACGCCCGAGGAGTCCAGCATGAGTCCGATGCCAAGTCCCTCGATGGGGAGCAGAAACACCTTCAGCCGAGATGACAGGAGTCTGTCTCGAATCAGAAGCAGCCTGGGAACCTCGTCTTCCTCTGCATCCAGCCTCGAGAGTGAGACTGAGGGAAGTGAACTAAGGGCCCGAAACGTTCGAAGTGAGAACGACCTTGAGTCCATACCCAAGAGGTGGTCAGGATATTCAGCCCCGCAGGTGGATTTCTATGGACCAATGGTGGGAAACCCTCCACCGGAGCCCTATGCTCAGCCACAGGCCCCCCCTCGGGCCCAGGCAGTGGACCTGCCTGGGATCCTGTACAGCCTGTCCAGAGAAGGCCCTTCATTGGACAGTGAATACTCCCAGGACAGCACAGAAGACGCCAGTGACTGGACTTCATCACTCATGAGTCGAAGCCGTAACCGCCAGCCTTTAGTGCTTGGCGATAACGTCTTCGCAGACCTCGTGGGCAACTGGCTTGACCTGCCGGAGGTGGAGAGGGAAGAGGGTGAAGAAGAGGAAAGAAGGAAGATTAGGGAGGCAGACGGAGCAGTTGACAGGCCGGACACTCCGGCTCACCCTCTACGCCTCAGCCGCTCGCAGGAGATCTGCAGGAAGTTCTCTTTTACCACAAACATCTTCAAGAAGTTCCTGCGCAGCGTCCGGCCCGACAGGGACAAGCTGCTCAAGGAGAGGCCGGGCTGGATGGCTCCTGAGCTGTCAGAGGGCGACCTCTTCAAAAGGCCAAAGAAAGTGGCTCCTAAAAGTTCAAAAGGCAGCTTCTATCTGCCCTTCTGGGCAAATGGAAAGCAGGGCAAAGGCCGGCCGTGCCATTTAGCTGAAGCCGAGAGAGACCACCAACACCATTTTTCCCAAGTCCACCAGCAGCCATTTGCCGGGATTTATTTAGACAAGAGACAGCCAGAGACTGGTCTGGAGAAAATGCAGCCCTTGTTTGACTACAACACAGCTGTGTGGGTCTGACAGTGAGGCTCGGACCTACAGACTGGCAGTGATGCCAAACTGAGGGAGCAACAGGTGCTGGGGGGGATTTTGGCGGTGCTGTAGTGCGAATGAATGAATGACTGAACAAGAGGCTTGGCCACAGTTATCTTCCAAAAATGAACAGATGAACTCTTCACCCAGAACGAGATTATCAGGGCAACATTTTATCTGACAATCCAAAAAACCTAAACCTTGTTTGCTGTGTGTGTTTCCAAGTGTGTGTGAGTGTGTGCTCTAGTGTGAGACAGCTTTAAAGAGAGACTTTTTTCACTTATGCTGCAAGTTTTGTATTATTCCAATTTATGGCTATTTGTGAGTGCATGTATGACTGGGTTTTTCTTATAATTTAAAAGACGGTACATTGAAATGGACATCTTTCTCAGAATGTCACCAACATTACAGATCTTCATATAATAATCCACAGACTTTTTACTGCTATGCTACAGGAATCTCATATCACAACTTCTTTGGATCTATGAATAGAAACACCAACTGTTAGATTGCATGGTTACAGTTTTTACAAGTGATGCTTCAAACAGCTGTTACTGAACGCACTGCCACTGAACACAGTCATAAGATCACGTTTGTTTCCAGCAGGCCTCGAGTGACTTGGAAACTCAGGTTTAACTGAACCCATCCTCATTCACCTTGCTCAGGGAATGAATGTTACCAGAATTTACTACAAGACACTGCTGCATATAAATGTATTTCAAATACAGTTTAGAGAAGTCTCATCTTGCCTAAAAAGACATAACAGCAATACAGTGCATGACTCGTTCCAATACTGCACATTAAACGTTGAGATTCCTCCCTCGCTATCAGCTAGGTTGTGGTCATGTTAGAAATATGGCCGGGCGATATATGGAAAATCTTAGAACATAATATAATTGATCAAATACATCAATATCGTGACTATAATGTTGTGTTGACCATTGATGCTTTCACACAGTATCAATACAATGACCATTTTTATAAATAATCATCAGTGACTATAATGACCAAATGGGTATTTGTAACACAGCCTTCAAAATCAGGATAAGGAAATACCATATCCAAAATGTAAGACGATATCTAGTATGATATTACGGAAATGATCCAAATATCAATATATTGCCCAGCCCTATTTATAAATGCTCGTTATTCTTCTCCGCTGTGTAGACATGGCACATGTTCAGTCAACCCAGAGAGAGGAGGGGGTAAAGATGGCAGAGCCAACATGGAGAACCGACTGACTGACTGCCATCTGGTACCCGTCGTTATGTAAAGCTCGTTCGCCACGGCCTCAAAGAAGATGCAAACGGGCCTGTTTAATCCCAAAGCTTTGAGGATGAACTGAATGTTGCCAACAGAGTTATATACTGTATATATTCACAAGTCATATGACTGTAACAGGGATGAGACAGTTAAAAGTCGAGGTAAAGACCCGTAACTCCATCACACAGGATCAATGTATACAGAGCATTGTACATATTTGTCATCAACCAAACAGCAGCAATAACGAACATTTAATGTAATATTCCCATCGCATGGTTATCATTATTCTGCATAAATATGTCACAGGAAGGTTACATTAAACAACCATGTGTATTTTACACAAAGTCATGAGTAAATATTGCAGGATATATTCTTTTGTATAATAAACTGATTCAGTGTTTTTCATTTCAAGCCGCCTCATAACCGTTTAAAACAAACTCCAGCTTCCTTTACAATTTCACAGAACCTTCAGGATTCCCCTCAGGATAATGGATGGCACTGCCCGCTCTGACTCTAAATACATTGTTTTATAGAGGACCACTGTTATGCAAGGACAATCTGATGCTCTAATTTATCATTATTATTTAAAAAGGTTGTTAATTTCACTCAGTTTAAAAAGGATCCCAGACCAATCAAGTTAGCCAGCAGGGATTAGGCCTGAGGTCTTTTGAGTGTGTTGGCCATTCGATCCATATGGTGTTGTCTCAGTATTCAGGTCAATTCACACACAACTGTACATTCAGAGGGTCCAACTCACACAGATGGTTTCTGCTGAGAAGTGTGAGGTGTCATATTACACAGATTGTGTATGTAAAAGTTACATTTATTACTTACTATTTACAGTTGTCTAAGTGTCATTTTCAGCACTGTTGTGGATATTTTTCATCAGGGTTCTGCGAACCTTCAGTAGTGATTTTGTGTCATGTGTCATGTGCACTGTAAAACTGTCACTGACTCTTTGTTAATTAAATCTGATTTCAGAAAGATTTGTTTTCCGTGTCTTACCTTTGAGTTTGTGTTTTCAATGGGTTTTCTCTCGTGATTCTTCAGGCAAAAGCTTGAAAAGGAAAATATGTCCTTACATTATCACATATATTTTAATAACGGGCTTGGCGATGGACTTTTCTGACTCTTTTCTACTGCTGTTAGGGTGTCAAGCGATCTTTTATTGAACATTTGCCAAGATGTTTAAACATTTTAAATTCAAACACATTATCACCACATTTTAAAAAGTACCACATGTACTTTTCATACATTCAGAACTTTGTATACAAAAAAGTTAATTAAACGGACTAAAAAGTAAAAAACAGAATAGGAAATGAAGTAAAATGTCAGACTCGCTCCTAGCTTTTGCTTTCAGCCGCAGCTCTCAGTCTGATTTGTTGCTGCTGTGTGCTGCACCCTCACTACAGTAAAGTGCTGCTGCATGACTAAAAGGGCAGAGCCAGCAAGTCACTCTCTGCATTAAGTGGTGCACTAAATTGATTCTAAATCTGTACAACCTCTCCATCCGGTTCTTCAATAAATAAACAAAAGCATCATGAACTCTACAGATCTACAGTCCCAATCCCTGAGATGCTTTTTATGAGATCCACATCAAACCACATAAATCATCTTTCTGTCCCTGAGGACTCCATCCAAGAAAAGGTAATACCTACTGCCGAGGTGGGAGAGCTGTAGTAAAACATGTCTGCTCTTCAGTGGAGAAATAACTCTCCAGCATGAGATTGTGTGGCTCTTTGAGAGCTCAAACCATTTATCATATCACTGATTAATAGATTAACCGAAAACTTCATGTTTTGAAATGCTACATATGTATTAACTACAGGTTGTTAATTGTTGTATCTTTTGTGTTATCTTTTGTATTTCATTGTAAACTAAATATCTCTGTTTTGTGACTGTTGCACAGGACAATTCATTTGGAGTCGTCTGTAGAACGAGGCCTTTTTCTGTCAAAAAAATATATCTATATATTTATATACACTATATATAAATAATTCAGTTAATCATCATTCTATTGTACCATTGTAAGTTAGACATAAATAGGTTTTTCTTTTTGTGAATTATTTAAAATATTCTCTGACAAAGATACATAAATAAAATATCTTTAACCTCAAAATAAAGAGGTTGAAAACAAAGAGGCTTTTAACACTCTGCCTTCCCTATTGCAATATGTAGAAACTGGATTTAAGGCCACATCACAGTTTTTAACTCTCACATTCATCATCAGTTGATTGATCAATAAATCAATTGACATAAAAATCAAAATAATCCAATCACGGGAAGAAATTAGAGGATGTTTTACACTTTTTTCTGATAATTCACAGACCACATAAATCATCGGCCCTCAAAGCAACTATCAGCCTGATAAAAGGCGATAACATGTTTGTTACGTTAATGTTTCATACTCTGAAACCTTTGTAAGGTGATAGGCTTCGGGTTAGCTCCCCTAACCTATGAAGTCTAACAAACAATTGATTTGCCCGATCAGCTTTAACACCAGCTCACAGAAACACATTACAACTTTACATAACATGACAGGTCAGTGAGCATTCAAGATTATAAAAAGAGTCCGATTTTATTTAGATGTGGGCTAAGAATAAGCTGTGTGCGTGTGCTATGTGTGCGTGCGTGCGTGCGTGCGTGCGTGCCTGCATGCACACAACAACAGCTGCAACTGTAGTCCCTTCTCTTCTGGCTCAGTTTCCCCCGGGATCCCTGAGCAGTGGACGCTGACTGTCTGACTATCCCCCCCCCTCCTCCTCCCCTCCCCTCCTCCCTCCCTCCTCTCCTCTCTGGTTAGTCAGCTGTCGCTCTCTCACAGTCTCACGGCAATACACTTCTTTCCCAAATCTGGGGCACGCATTGCCCGAGTGCAGCGCAGTAATATAAATGTAGAAATCAGAGAGTCTGCAGAGCTTAGATTAAAGCGAGGACTGAACGCAGAGGCAGGGTCTTGTTACCAATCAGCAGTCAACTGTGGCTTATTGCCTAATGATGGGATGCATGTAAAAAAAAAGGGGTCATCATCAGTGGGGGGAGGTGAATAGGCAATGTGGTTTTTGCATTTACGTGTGTGCATGTATGTTTCTGTGACCCCTGGGTCTCACTGTACGCTAATTTCCTACTCAGCGCTCATCTTTCAATAAGCCCTCAGCTGTGCCGCCACACAGCTCCACCTTGAACCTCAGGAATGCGCTCACGTTTCACTTTTTATAATCGTCAGCAAGTAAAAGTCCAGAATTGTCACTCAGTGCGGCTTTCTGCAAGGAGTTCCCACAGGAAACACGAGCTCTCTTCACACACACATGCTAAAAGCTAAAAAAAAAAAAAACATAGGTCATTTGTAGTAGCACATAAACACCCTCACTTTTGGAAATGAAAGACTACATCTTGAAGCCACAAAGCACAGACAGATTTGGCAAAGAGATAAATGCAACAGTTCAATCTAGGGGGAATTTAGGATTTAACATCTGGCCTCTTTGTGGCGCAATGATTAGTACAAGATAAGTCTCTCTCTCTCTTGTTCTGCTAATGCATGCAAAGTGGAACTTCACATATGAAACGATGGTGCATAAACATGATTAACCCAGGCTTGTAATAAGGGGCAACAGGGGCAGCTTTACACTAGAAATGCATTAACAACTCTTTTAAAAAGGTTCATCGCACTAACATATAAGCTCTTAGTCCCTTTTTATGTGTCAAATTAATATGTAAGATAGGGGGGTAGATGGTACAAGTACATGGTAGTGTGTAGATTCATTAAAAAGGATATGCAATTTAAGATGCATCATAACATGCACATAAAGCAGCTTGTTTGTGAAGATGTGGATTTGTCGTCTCACTGAGTATGCAGTATGCAGTAGGAAATTGTAGAAAATGGCACATAGATGTGATCTGCATACAGTATGTGCACACTTATATGTGCTGGTGAACGTAATAGTACAAAGCCCCAGTCATCTTCTATTTTATAGTGAAACATATCAACATTAGAGCTTGGAAGAATGTCAGCTATATCATAAAAATGATGCTTCATGCATTGACCCATGTCACGTTGTTATAAATAACATCCTGCATCGGATAGTCAATTAGTTCATTGCTGGAAGATAAATCACCAACTTTTTTGATGATTGATTTAATGTTTTAGCCATTTGCAAAGGGTGAAACAATCCGTCGATGTGAATAGATGTGTTTAATTCAATGACCAGCAAATCAATATCTGGTAATGATGTAAGTTAGTCGTGCGGGAGATCTACAGTAAGTCGTGTTAAATGAACGAGTTGACCCTCACTTCCTTTGATGAAATGCAACAAAAGTATTCTCTAACGTTCTTCATGAGGGGTATACGTTTCTGAACATAGAACTTACCCATTATTTCAACCTGACGAAAAACAGCACCATTTCTTTTTTGGGTGCAACATGAAGCTCTCCGCAGAGCGACCTCCTCTGAAGACCCGGTTGATGTCTTGAGGTGCTCCGACAGGTGAACCTAATACTCAGGAATGTCTCCAGGCTTTGATCTCTCTGCCTGCCACTCTTTTGTGAATCTGAAGAATCCAACGTGTATTTGTATACATGCAGTCTGATGTTGCTCTAACTCCACAGACTGGCAGTGGAGTTGCTGCTGTTGCTTCAGGGCTCTCTCTCTCCTGCTGTGTCCTGCTGTGTAATCTTCATGGGGGGGGGGGTTCAACCTGACGGACTGACGCTTTGCCGTTGGAGTTTATCTATAGCTTCAACAGTAAATTGATTGTTTAGAGGATAAACAATACACTAATCTGCAACAATTTTGACGATGTATTAATCATTTACTTTGTATTAAACTTATTTTGACAAAATGACAGTCACTGGATCCAGCTTGTCAAATGAGAGGGAATTCTTCATCATTTAATATTTGTCGAGTTCCCCTCTGAGTCGAAAGTTCCCTCCAGAGGGAGTTTCTCTAAACACACTACAATAAATCATGTAAACAGTGGAAGCACACAATACAAACAGTAACCTGAAAATGCCCATCATTTCTCCTCTTTATGCTTTTACATGCTGAATTAGTTATTTCAGAACTGTCATAAAATCAACTTATCATAGAGTGAATGTCCACTTAGAATACGTATAGTTGAGTATCGTTGCAAGCAATGTAAAGACACCTTTTGAACACTCACTATATTCTTTTGTAACGAAACAGATTAATCAAATCATAATAATTGTTAGTTTTAGCCGTAATGTAATTCATGGAAGTAATTATAAAAGAACTAGTTGCAAATTAAAGCCTATTTTAGGTGGTGGGTGAAAGTAAAATAATACCACAAGTATAAGTCAACTTAGAAATTAGATGGTCATCATCCACTTGTTAAAATTCCATTTTGCAAACCAAACAATACATCTTGGAAATCATTATCTGACAAATGAATATGATTAAGTGTAGCTCTATGATAAACACATCATATATCACATTAGCTGCAGTGACAATGTGGACAAATACGGGGTCTAATTTGTTTCTGTTTATTCAAATGATGTCAACAGGCAGCATGAAGCCTGCTGCCTCCCACACTGACAAGTTACAACATCTCATTAAGTGTTGTTCCCTTTCACCGTTTCTCTAATTTAGGGGATGATTTCATCGCTGCACCTTCAGATGCGAGTTCCTGCAGAGCCGCAGCGTGGAGCTTTTTGTGGAGGGGAAGACTCTCCAACACCAACATGACCGACACGCTCTCATATCAGAGGGGACCCCTGCTAACGGCTCAGCGGCCGCCGTTTAAACTTCACCGCCCCCTCAGCAACAAAAGCATCAATTCTCATGAAGCCCCTCCAATCCCCTCCCATTCTCTTAAACCCTTCAAACAGTAAATAATTGAGACTTGTACTCAGCCGGACTTATCTCTGCAGGGTGTTGCTCTCGTGAAGTGGCTATTTGCTCTCACACTGTTTTAAACACAAATGGACACACACACACACACACACCCTCCTTCCTCCACCCCTTTGCTCAATTAATTTCTTCCTCTGTCTTTATTTGTGTGTCATTCCTGCACACACAGATACCACACACACACACAGCGCCCCAGGGGGTCTCCCTCTTCCCTACTTTCATTAAATCAAAAACTGCGAGCCAATGGGGGCTCTTCGTCATCATTAATCCAGATTTAACACAAATCTCCAGTCCTGACTCACACCCACAGGCGGTTATTTAACGCTGCATCCTGTTACTCAAATAAGTCATCAACGGTCTGTTATTGGGGCATTTATTATTTTAATATATTTCTTTGCATCTCAAGGTTGTTCTATGTCTGCTCTTTTTAACCATACGCTCATAAACAGATACGTGTGTCTGACATTTGAAATGTCTCAACACACCCAGCTAACCAGTCTGTCCCTGCCGCCTCCACACAATTTCCTTCACGTTCGTCTCAAAGCCAGAAGACATTTCTTTAAAAGAGAGGTAGACTAAAGTACACTGTGAGAGAGAGATGCCTGTAGTTGAGCCTTAAAGTTAATGTATTTCCAGGCTGGAGCAAAGCTGCAAAGTCTCTTTGGGGGTATCAACACCAACAATCTGTTCCTTGGAAGTATTATGTTGCAGGGTTGAAGTTTACTTCTCACAGGAAACTAAGAAATGTGATAATGGACACATATACTGTATCTAGACCTCCTAGCTTACCTGCGTGGCCCAACAAAAACAGGTCCAATTATCACAAGAAGAAATACACTTTTTTTGGATGAAGATAAACCCTGAGCTATGCCTGAACAGGCAGTGATGCAGCCATAATGCTTTCAATGAGTATTTTATTTTTTGAGAAAAAAAAAGAAAATGTATGTATTTATAAAAAAGCAGATTTGTATCTTATATTTAGCTGGTGAGTGCTTACTGTTTCAGAAGCTTATGTTACTGTTAAATCAATTTGGCCATAAATTGCTGACACACATCTTTTCTTTTTCTTTTGTACTAAAAGACACTGAGACTTTGGTCCACACTCAGTAAAAAGTGGACCAGTTCATTTTGGTTTTAATTAAACTATTGCTTCTTAAACACATCATATTCGTTCTTTGTTGTTATTTACACATGCTGCCCATGCAACTGCCCAATGCATAGCCTACAGTAGATTGGTGAAAAACCAAGCTTGCGTCTCATCAATCCAATAACTTAGAAATAGAATAATGCAAATAAACAGTGTGTGAGACAACAGCAATGTTTATTTCCCTATTGCAAATAAACAAAAGTACCCTCTACTGTAGGCTAAATCTTTGATTTCCAATGTGACGGAAAAACCTCTCAAAGAACTCAACACCAGCCCATAACTCTCACAAAACTCAACTTGAGTATCCATATATTACACCACTGTGTAAGATGAAAAGCATGAAAGCATCATAACTCACTGTGCCATAAACAAGAAATACTGAAGCAAACAGCAGAGGATGACAATTTAGCAGCCATGGGAAACACACATCAACTTTAGCTGCCTCATACAGCAGCTGGGAGATCATAAATCAAACAGCCAGTCTACACAGCAACAACTCACAAAATGCACGTTAGCATTAGCAGCTAGCTCCTACCTTTGAGATTTGAAGGAGAGGAGGAAAGTGGTCCAGAGCAGGCAGGGCAGGGAAACTCTGATCCAGATTTTAAAATGGCAATACTTCATTTTTTCATTTCATTTCAATCTTTATTTCGAACAGATTAAAAAAATAACAAAATAAAAAGATAACTAATGTGAGAAACAGAATACCGTATTGTTAAAATACAGTATTTATCCACATTCATGATACAAAAAGTCTTCATATTAATAATAATAATAATTAAAAAAAAAAATCATATTTGTCCGAAAGGGAGCAGGAGGAAGCAAATGCTTATTAATTCCCAGCCCTTACTTGATCAATGATTGTCCTTTAAATCATTATGCAAGTTATTTACATTTACATTTATACATACACAATCATTTCTCATCTTCAATCACCTCTCTTCATTCTCATAGTTTTCCAAAAAAGTGTTTCTGTACATCCTTTTAAACTGCTTGTACTTTGTTTGAACTCCTGCTCCAAAACATTCCATAAAATCACCCCACAGATTGTTCTGCACATACTTCTCAGAGTTGTTCTGACCTTGAATTGTTTAAAATGATTTCCTCTCAAATTATACCCACCCTCTCTGTCTATGAACAATGTTTTTAATTTCCTAGGAAGTAGATTATGTCTTGCTCTGTGCATGATTTGTGCCGTTTTAAATTTAACCAGATCAGTGAACTTCAATATGTGTGACTTCAAAAATAATAGTGTGATATAATTAGTGTGTTCAAGATATCCAACATTATTGATAACTCTTATAGCCCTTTTTTGTAATGTGCATAACGGCTGTTGGTTGGTTTTGTACGTGTTTCCCCAAATCTCCACACAGTAAATCAGATATGGCAATATCAAAGTGTTATATAGAGTATACAATGAGTTGTAGTCCAGAATGTATCTGGCTTTTCCCAATATTGCGATAGTCTTAGCCAGTTTTGCTTTTACATGAGTGATATGAGGTTTCCAGCTGATTTTGTTGTCTAAAACCACACCAAGGAACTTAATTTCATATACTCTTTCTATGTTTATGTTATCTAGTATTAATTTCACATGTGGATTTGTTTTATGTTTTCCAAATAACATAATCTTTGTTTTGCTTATATTTAATGATAATTTGTTTGTGTCAAACCAATGTTTTTACTTTAATCATTTCTGCTGTTATCACTTCCATTAGCTCTTTCAAATTGTCACTGGAACAAAAAATATTAGTGTCATCTGCAAATAAAATAAATTTCAATATATTTGATACTCTGCAAATGTCGTTGATGTATATTATGAACATCTTTGGACCCAACACGGACCCCTGAGGTACTCCACAAGTTATGTTCATGTATTCTGATTTATGTTCACCAATTTCAACAAATTGTTGTCTGTTGCTTAAATAATCTCTCACCCAGTCTATTCCCACCCCTCTGATGCCATACCGTTCCAGTTTTGTCAGTAAAATGTTGTGATCTATGGTGTCAAATGCTTTTTGTAAGTCTATAAATATTCCCACTGCTTGTTTTTTTATTGTCCATGCAGTTTGCTATTTCCTCACTTAATTCCATTAGTGCCATAGATGTTGATCTTTCTTTCCTGAATCCATATTGACTGTCGTCCAAAAGCTGATGTGTTTCCATGAAACTGGGGTTACGTAATGTAACCCAGCTTCTATGAATATAGGCGCAGCCCTCTAAGGCTATCGCTATTGGGTAATCCCCACTGCACGTGTGCAGCACTGACAGACTTATTCCACGCCCACCTACGACGTGGGCCCCACCTCCAGGCTCACTTCCGTATAAATAGGAAGTAGGCCCTACAATCCACTCCAACAGCTTTTCTTCAGCTATTCGCGGAGCCAGTGGGGCCCGAACCTTAGAGGGCTGCGCCAGAGATGTTCACAAGTCTTTTTTTGCAAGTCCAAGTCAAGTCTCAAGTCTTTGGTCACGAGTCCAAGTCAAGTCTCAAGTCTTTGTGGGGTGAGACTTGATCAAGTCTCAAGTCTTTGGTCACGAGTCCAAGTCAAGTCTCAAGTCTCTAAAAAAATAAAAGTCTCATGTCTCTTCTGGTTGTAATAAGCCTTCTATTGTCTGCAGCTATCCAGTCTGTTAAGAATACTGCACAGCTCTATACTGCACCTCTGCAACCGTATTGTTTAATTACACTGGGTCTCTAATGACATCTTTTAAGTCTACTATTAATAAACATATTCCTCTATCCTCTCACTCAAAGCCAGTGTCATGGTAACCTGATAAACCTGTAACATTAACGTTACGTGGTCAACAATAAACCTGTAACCTGCCTATAAACCGACAGATGTATTTATGTATGTAACTATGTATTTTTCTACGTTTAACGTTAGCCAGTAGATGGTGGCAGCGGGTAATGATTAACGTTACCGACCTTTTTTATGTCATGTCAAGAGTTGGATGTCAACGCCACTCAACGCCACTCAACTCAAACAAGTGTGAATATTCAGTTACAAAGCTAGTAGCAAGCTAAGTTAACAGTACATAGCTGATGCTGAGCTAAACATGTTTGCTAACCGTCCATATGCGTTAATGTGACTGACCTCTCCGGGTGAGTTTTCAAGTGCCTGATGAAATTCGACGTTGTTGCGCCAGCATCCTTGATTTTGATATTGCAGACTTTGCAGTGTGCGCTCCTTTTGTTGGTGCCGCCGGCGTTTTGTTCAAAGTTTTTGTAGTTGAACCTAATTACAAGCGGTACAGCCGCAGGTGTGCCGCCGGTGGCATTGTGTTACTACGAGGTAGTAACAGAGGTACGCACGTCTGCGTAATGAGCCCGGCTAAAATAACTGGATGGCCTGCCTGCCTGTCAGCCTTCCATCTGGGCACACATTTCTCTCGTGCCCTCATTGGTCATGTGCGCGTTAGTGTGTGTTGGAGGAGGCGGGCTCTATAAGGAAGTAGCAGCCTCTAGCAGATTATCTCCGGTTGTGTATTTTCAAATTCTAGCGATCTCGAGCCGGTTTCTCTCAAATTTACCTACCCCACCTTTAATACGCCAAAAATAGAAAACACAATGATTGTTCACGAGTCCCAACACACGAGTCCAAGTCGAGTCTGAACTCTTTTGGTCACGAGTCCAAGTCAAGTCTGAAGTCTCTGTGTGTGCGACTCGAGTCCGAGTCGCAGACTCGAGTCCCCATCTCTGGGCTGCGCCTATACTCATAAAAGCTGGGTTACATTACGTAACCCCAGGTCTATATCGTATAAGGTTTCGCCCTCTAAGGCTATCGCTATTGGGTTAAGGGCGAAGCAGGATGTAGTCCACGCCCCACTGGTTCCGTCCGTTACCAGAAGCACAAAACACACCTACTCAGTTAATAACCCATGTCCATTTCGGGCGAAGCCGTATACGATATAGAACTGTCAAGTCTTTTTGTAAAAAGCTTTTCAAGGATCTTGGAAAACTGAGAGAGCAATGAAACAGGTCTGTAATTTGTGTAATGGTGTTTATCCCCAGTTTTATATAATGGTATAACTTTTGCTATTTTCATTTTATTTGGAAATTTACCAGATTGAAAAGACAAGTTAAAGAGATGTGTCAATGGTTCTGCAATTTCTTCAATAACGTTTTTTACTACGCGTTAGTGTGTGTTGGAGGAGGCGGGCTCTATAAGGAAGTAGCAGCCTCTAGCAGATTATCTCCGGTTGTGTATTTTCAAATTCTAGCGATCTCGAGCCGGTTTCTCTCAAATTTACCTACCCCACCTTTAATACGCCAAAAATAGAAAACACAATGATTGTTCACGAGTCCCAACACACGAGTCCAAGTCGAGTCTGAACTCTTTTGGTCACGAGTCCAAGTCAAGTCTGAAGTCTCTGTGTGTGCGACTCGAGTCCGAGTCGCAGACTCGAGTCCCCATCTCTGGGCTGCGCCTATACTCATAAAAGCTGGGTTACATTACGTAACCCCAGGTCTATATCGTATAAGGTTTCGCCCTCTAAGGCTATCGCTATTGGGTTAAGGGCGAAGCAGGATGTAGTCCACGCCCCACTGGTTCCGTCCGTTACCAGAAGCACAAAACACACCTACTCAGTTAATAACCCATGTCCATTTCGCTGTGCGTAAATGGAGCATCCCATTCCCGGGGAATATAGCATTTTAAAAAATGAATATTTCTCCATCAGGGACGCAGGTAGGCTTACTCAGGCTACCTGTCGTTTATAAAAGAAGAGATCCGTGAATCCCACCACTCTCGTGAGGGGCACGTATCTCCCTATCGGAGCCTTCATTGCTCCAGGGTCCTCCGCCACCCCCTCCTGGTACTTCCTTATGGCCGGGAAGCGTGGCCAGACCGGGTCACTCCTTACCCTGTGTACCCGGGAGAACACCCCGGACATGTCATCCAGAGGCGAGCTCTCCTGAGCTAGGGGAACGGGGAGATTTCTCCAGGCGGCCGCCTTGGATATAATCTCCAGAAGTTCCAGGAGAATCCCGCCAATCGACGGCAACGCCGTGTTGGCGGAGATAGGGATCACAGGATCATACACCGGACCTACACCGGGTCCCCTACCTGTCTCCTCCGTCCGGAGGGGAGAGATAATGGGGGACTCCTCACCCAGTGATCCCTGAATGGAGGGGACGTAGTCGTCCGACTCGTGCCCGCCATTCGGATCCAGGAAATCAAGGGCTTTGTCCCCGGAGTACTCCTCCTGGACGGGCCAATCGTCCTCGGCAGCTGCAGCAGCGAGAGCGTCCGCTCTCTGCTATCTGAGGGCCAGCGGCAGCCGGGCACAATGCGAGCATGATACCCCGGGAGTGAGAGCAGCGTTCACATGCTCTATTCCCAGGCAGGACCCACACTGTGAGTGCCTGTCAAAGCTCATAATGTAGTCCGACCCGCATACGAGGCAATCCCTAACGCAACCTTGACTTTCCTGGCCAGTCTCCATCTTACCAGAAAAACAAAGCTTTTTAGGAGGAATGTTTGTTTTTCAGTAAGTAGCTCTTAAAAGAACTGGTTTTGCCTGTCAATGCTTCTGCAACGGAGTGCTAAAGAAAAGTAGGAGTGGATTGTAGGGCCTACTTCCTATTTATACGGAAGTGAGCCTGGAGGTGGGGCCCACGTCGTAGGTGGGCGTGGAATAAGTCTGTCAGTGCTGCACACGTGCAGTGGGGATTACCCAATAGCGATAGCCTTAGAGGGCGAAGCCGTATACGATATAGAACTGTCAAGTCTTTTTGTAAAAAGCTTTTCAAGGATCTTGGAAAACTGAGAGAGCAATGAAACAGGTCTGTAATTTGTGTAATGGTGTTTATCCCCAGTTTTATATAATGGTATAACTTTTGCTATTTTCATTTTATTTGGAAATTTACCAGATTGAAAAGACAAGTTAAAGAGATGTGTCAATGGTTCTGCAATTTCTTCAATAACGTTTTTTACTATAATCATATCAATATTATTCCAATCGGTCGAGGATATACTTTTACATTTTCGCACAGCATCTATGATTTATTTTTCTTCGACTGCTCTGAGGAAGAAAAAGCTATTGTTTTCATTCCAGAGGTCTGTATCTTCCCCTTTAGTTGTTTCTACGGTTTTAATTTTTTCTGCCAGATCTGGCCCCACATTTACAAATAATTCATTAAAACCATTAACCACATCTTCTGTATTATTAATAACATTATTTTTGTCCACAGAAAACTCAGGGTAACCTGAACTTTTTGCTCCATTTCTAATGACACTATTTAATACTTTCCATAAACCTTTCATATTATTCTTATTATTCTCTAATATTTTATTATAGTATTCTTTTTTACATATCCTCAGAATATGGGTTAATTTATTCTTTTATATTTATTTTCTGCTTCTGAAGTTCTATATTTTATGAATTGTCAATATAGTGTATTTTTCTTTTTGCAGGCATTTTTTAGGCCATTAGTGATCCATGCACTGTGAGTTTGTTTGTGTCTCTCTCTGCATTGTTTCACAGGACAGTTTTTGTCATAAAGTCAATCTTTTGTATTTGAAATGGCTGGCGACTTTAGGTTTCTTAGAACTGCAGTGATAGACAATAAAAACAGGTAAATGATCACTGATGTCACTATATAATAGTCCATCTACTGTATTGTTTTCCATAATGTTTGTGAATATGTTGTCTAATGTAGCAGAATGAGAAGTGATTCTACTAGGTCTGGTGATTTTAGGATACAAACCCATACTGTACAATGTATTGATGAAGTGTTCTGTCATTTTATGCTTATTTGGATTCAACAGGTCAATATTGTAATCCCCACAGATAAACATCATGTTTTGGAATGATTTAGTAAACATGTTTTCTACCCTATCTGTAAATGTGTCAATACAGGTTCCAGGAGCTCTGTATATACAACTCACAATAACATTTTTAGACTATTCCATACAAATTTCTACTGTAACACATTCAAACAAAATGTCAACAGCTGTTGTCATGCTCTCTGCCACCTTATAGTTCATTCCTTTATCCACATAGATTGCCACACCCCCTCCACTCTTATTCCTGTTTGTATAATTCAGTTCGTAGCCATCCATCTCAAAGTCCACACCTTTCTCAGTACTGCTCCAGGGGCCTGTACTACGAAGCTGGTTCAACCTAACCTGGATATGTTTGAGTTAGCCGGTTGGCCTAATCCAAAACATACGCGCTGTCGCTAAACTGTCCTACGACGCTGGTTATCAAGTGGATCGCTCAAGCCAGCCGTGTCCTATCTAGTGAGGTGCGCGTTCACATGAAAGGGGTGGTATTTGGAGCATTCGACCAATCACAAACATGGAGAAGCGTACTGACAGCGCAGCGTCATACTTCCTGAATGAAAAGTGAACGTTAATACTAGTCAAAAATGAAGAAGTTAAACTTTAAACATCCATGACTTAAACACTTGATCCAGGATCAAAGCCACAGAGCTGCACCTGCAAGGTGAATACAGCTGGCAAAAGAAAAAGTGTTTGAATGCGTACATTAACAGGTTTATGATATCACTGCCCCGTCTAAAACACGATCTGACTTTAATTACATGTGTCTCGAGTGTTTCGTCAACTTAATGTGTTGCTTAAAATAATAGGCTACTTCTGCATACAGTATGTGACACTGTGAGTGTTGCACGGCCAGATACGGCTCAGCTGACTCAGATAAGGAGATATATGATACATTATGAAGTGATATGCCGCGGACTGTACTTAATGTACTCTGATCCGGTTACTTATGTTGTGGCCGATATTTAAGTAAGCTTTCTTAACGCTAATGTTATAATAGTCAGATTGCTCTGAAGATGGGAGGTGATATTCACGTTCACACAGTCGGTGATTTTTGCCGGCCGTCTTTCCTGCGACGGCAGCTTTTCTGTATTTCCTTTCTCCTGTAATATGACTTGATCGCTTTAAACTCCGCACACTGAGCTCTGATTGGTCAGCAGGCGGTGCTTTCACTGAGTTGAGCTCTTAGCCTGCAACCTAACCTGGTCCCGACCAGGGGGGTATACTGCGAAGCAGGATTTTCGCTTAGCCGGCTAAATTCAGGGAAAACTCCGGCTTTCCGGTCATCCGAAGCTGGTTCTCTTTTTAGCAGGCTAGATCTCCATGGTAATATATGCTAAGCAGCTAACCTGGTCGGGACCAGGTTAGGTTGCAGGCTAAGAGCTCAACTCAGTGAAAGCACCGCCTGCTGACCAATCAGAGCTCAGTGTGCGGAGTTTAAAGCGATCAAGTCATATTACAGGAGAAAGGAAATACAGAAAAGCTGCCGTTGCAGGAAAGACGGCCGGCAAAAATCACCGACTGTGTGAACGTGAACATTAATAGAATATCACCTCCCATCTTCAGAGCAATCTGACTATTATAACATTAGCGTTAAGAAAGCTTACTTAAATATCTGCCACGACATAAGTAACCGGATCAGAGTAACATTAAGTACAGTCCGCGGCATATCACTTCATAATGTATCATATATTTCCTTATCTGAGTCAGCTGAGCCGTATCTGGCCGTGCAACACTCACAGTGTCACAGACTGGATGCAGAAGTATTATTTTAAGCAACACATTAAGTTGACGAAACACTCTCGAGTCAAATGTAATTAAAGTCAGATCGTGTCTTAGAGACGGGGCAGTGATATCTTAAACTTGTTAATGTACGCATTCAAACACTTTTACCAGCTGTATTCACCTTGCAGGTGCAGCTCTGTGGCTTTGATCCTGGATAAAGTGTTTAAGTCATGGATATTTAATTTAACTTCTTCATATGTCTAATATTATAGTTGACTTTTCATTCAGGAAGTATGACGCTGCGCTGTCAGTACGCTTCTCCATGTTTGTGATTGGTCGAATGCTCCAAATACCACCCCTTTCATGTGAACGCGCACCTAACTAGATAGGACACGGCTGGCTTGAGCGATCCACTTGATAACCCGTGTCGTAGGACTGTTTAGCGAGAGCGCGTATGTTTTGGATTAGGCCAACCGGCTAACTCAAACATATCCAGGTTAGGTTGAACCAGCTTCGTAGTATAGGCCCCTGGTTAGCCGCTAAGCATAAATTACCATGGAGATCTAGCCTGCTAAAAAGAGAACCAGCTTCGTAGGACCGGAAAGCCGGAGTTTCCCCTGAATTTAGCCGGCTCAGCGAAAATCCTGCTTCGTAGTATACCCCCCAGGTTAGCCGCTAAGCATAAGTTACCATGGAGATCTAGCCTGCTAAAAAGATAACCAGCTTCGTAGGACCGGAAAGCCGGAGTTTTCCTTGAATTTAGTCGGCTAAGCGAAAATCCTGCTTCGTAGTATACCCCCCAGGTCTCTGATATTGCTATGATGTTGAATGGGTTCTTAAACTGACTTAGATATTCTTTAATGTTGAGGAAGTTGGCATATAGGCTTCTGCTATTGAAGTGGATAATTGATATGTTCTCTTCTGATTGACACGTTACATTGAATTGCTCTTCTGTGAAATAGTTGCAGCTGTTGTTGATATTGTTCATTAAGTTGTTTTCCGGATCAATGTCATTTTCCATGTCCTGTGCTTTATGCTCTGTATATGCAAACGTTTCTAGTCTTGATGGAGATATGTGTATATTATCTGGAATTGTCATGGTAGTGTTTTATTTTCGTTACCTTGTCTGATTTGTTTCATTGGTATTTTTCCAGTTCCTCCAACGCTTTGGCTTGTTCTGGTGATCCGTTAAGCTTGATGAAGATTTTGCAGTTTGCAGTCCATGTTGATTGTATTTTTCGCTGTTTGCTCAGGAAAACAGCATTGCTACTTGATGCACAAAGTAGCAAAACAGCAGCAGCAGAAAACACTGTTATTCATACACAACATAACCCTGAAGCGATGCTATTAAGACGTTAGCATGCTAGCTCAATCAGCAGCAGGTGTTTACAGGTGTGTTACTGAAGAGCAAATCAGCGGGGCGGGGCACTGTCTCTTTAAATACCCCTGTCTCAGACTAAAGGTGCGTTAGATTCATGTGTCATGTGTCATGTGTGAGTGTAGATGCACAATTCAAATGGTTTGTCAGTTTAATTGTCAACAATGTAGGAGGAAACAAAACAAAAAAAAGCAAGTAAAGGTAGCAATGCCAACAGTATAAACATACAAGAAAATCACATCAGAAGTAGAGAAGTAAGCAAGCGACAAAATGTTCTTCAATTACCAAAAGTAGCCTACTTAAAGTAGCAAACTCATAATGCAGAATGGTTACTTGGGGTTATACTGTCAAACTATTGGATTAGTGGGGTTTATTTTAGGTACTTTATATACTTTTGGTAGTTAAATCTGTAATGATGGATCATATTGTATAAACTGATCACATGTTCAACTGGTTACTATAACTCTTATGTAGTAAGAAGTATAAGATGTATCTTATTGTTGTGTAGAGTAGAATACATTGAAGTAAGTTGCAGATTAGTTGAATCTGAACATAAAATATTAGACAAACATCATTCTTTGTGCTGCTTTGCTTTTTCCTCACAATGTCCCCTCTCTCGCACTTAATTTAGCTTCAAGGAAAGGACTCACATCATGGCCCTCATTCTGTCTGCACAACCCTGGGATTGTTTGGCCAACAAAATCCCATCGTCTTCCTCCTCATGCATGCTGGAGCATCTGTTCTGCTTGACTGACTCAAAGACATAGCCTACATACATAACGATGTGTTTTTTTTTTTTTTTTTAAAGTTTCATTATTATTCTCCGACAACTCTGTTCTTACCATCCTTGTGACTCAGCATTTATCTTAGCGTTTTGAACCTTGTTTTTTCTTTCGGCCCTCTACTCCAAAAAATGAAAATGTGGGTTCCATTATTTATAGAGATGGAAGACTGAATCAGATTTTAAAAATTGCATCTCTTTCCGTGGCTAAATAATGAACGTGTGACCCAATTTTTAACCACCCTGATACAAAATATGCTTCTTTCTTTTTTGGATAGTTTTAAAAGTAACCTTTCCCTGCATGCTCTTAAGCCCTGCAGCTGACCCACCTATGCTCCCCCCAAGCACACACACATCACACACACTCACATCCGTAATTTACTTTCATCCATAATCTTTCCCTTGCTGCTGCACCGCTAATTTAATTCATCCTCTTTTCCTTTATCTCCACACCCTTCAATTTATCCCTTCAGTTTCTTCTACTTTCTGTTCTGCCTTTACTTAAAGGTCCCATGCTATGGCCATTTCTATACTGATCATAATTCCATTGTTGAGGTCTACTAGAATATATTTACATTGTTCAATTTTCCAAACTCACATTGGTTTCTCATACAGCATCTCTGTATAGTATGTGTATTCACTCTCTGTCCTACACGGCTTGTTGGAGCTCATTACTCGCTACAGGGTGTACTTTGAGGGTTTGTGAATTTGTAGAATGTTTACATGCAGAAAAAGCTACATTATACACAAGGGGACGGGTAATAACCAGAAAAGCATATGATGCCTTTAACTTTTTTCTGAGTTCTTCAGCTCAGTGACAGTCGCCTCAAATCAAAACACAAAAGCTCTCGGCTGCAGTTTGATGAACACTGATAGTCACACAGCTGAAATGTCACGGGTAGATCCTGCTGTTAACTCTCAGCACATCTTTTCCTCCACTCTGCACTGAACAGAAAATAAAAATGGGCTTATAGAGTCTGCTGCACAGTCAAGTGCGAGCTACGCAGTGTCAAGTTCTGGGTCTATTACAAGTATTTTCATGCAAAGGATCATGTACCAAATTAGAATGGCTTAGTACAAACTGCAAAGCTTGATAAAAAAAATGCAATTATATTCCCAAGAAGTGCTCTCACATCGCACTTCGCTTGGTGCTAAGCAGACGTCTTTGTCTGCAATGGATGAATATGCATTAATCGAATTAAAATGGAAAGTTCTTCATGTTGTCTGTCCGGGGAGCTGCTATGAATAAGCCATGACTCCATGAATATGCTGATAATAGTTCATATTTACATTTTTGTTCCTTCTTGCATTTTCTTTTGCATTGTAGAGACAGAGTTGAAACAAGGCGACAGCAGATTATTTTATTATATTGTTTATTAAAGTGCAGACACGCATGTCAATCCTTCTGAGTACTGTGAGTATTTGATGGTTAAAGAGTGACTTAATTGCACTGTATGTCCTCATTGCTCTCAGAGGAGACATTCACAGTATGAAGACAGTCTGGGTATGATAGACATATTGCTAACATAACCCTTGTGTTGCGTCAGTTCAGAAGGTGAGAAATCGTTTGCAATAATGTTATGAACCTTAGACCATTCCCCCCCCAAAAATTGGGTTTTTTGTTGTTTGGTTTTTACCTTTGATGATCTCCCAGCCTACTGTAGTGTTTAGTGAGCAGTATAAGCAAAAGCAAAGTGGAAAAAAGGACTGGGAGGAAAGGGAGGGACGCTTCTCTGCCCTTTATTTTAGTCCGAGGAAGGGAGAGGAGAAAGAGGAGGGTGACAGGATGAGATGAGACATCCAGCACTGCCCCTGAGGAGGAACAGCAGTACTGGGGAAGCCTGATGATGAGGAGGGCCGAGTGTGTGAGTGTGTGCGCCACTGTACTGTATGTTTGCATAAGACTTAACCCATATCTAAATTAGATGCACAATAATGAAATGAATGAGACTAAATGAATAATGCGCAATGTGCATTTCCACAAACGTGTGTGTGTGTGTGTGTGTGTGTGTGTGTGTGTGTGTGTGTGTGTGTGTGTGTGTGTGTGTGTGTGTGTGTGTGTGTGTGTGTGTGTGTGTGTGTGTGTGTGTGTGTGTGTGTGTGTGTGTGTGTGTGTGTGTGTGTGTGTGTGTGTGTGTGTGTGTGTGTGTGTGTGTGTGTGTGTGTGTGTGTGTGTGTGTGTGTGTGTGTACGGGCATGCAGAGAGCAGGGTAATGAATGACCCTCGGTCAACCTCATCATCTTCAGCTCTGTGATTAACCAGCCCAGATTTATCCCAAATGAAAGATGTGGGGTTCAACTTTAACCCCTGTGGAGCAGCTGGGCACGGCACGGCACGGCACGGCCCTGCACAGACCCGCTGCAGCTGTTGTGGCCCGTGATTAGAGGGCACACTAATTGGATCTGAAACATCCCAGTGTGGTGACACTGAGACTAAAGTAGGAAATGGACCAAGTGAGCGAAGACCCTCAAAATACCCGCGTACAGTCAACACAAGATGACTAGTGCAAAGCATTGGACCATTGAAGAGTTTAAATACACTTGCAAAAGCTCCCTCTAAAGCAGAGAGACATGTTGTGCTATGTTACACCATTGCCCCTTTTTTCAACTTAAAAAATTATATTTGCAATGAAGTTCCTGATCGTCTTCACTGTCAAAAAAATGTCAAGAGAGAAATGTTGGCCTAATAAACACTGTTGAGAAAAGCCTGAAAAAAGTATTATAAAGTCAAAATGTGCAAATAAATAAAAAAGCTTCAACATACAGTAGGCCTATGACATTTAATAATAAGGTTATGATCCGGATTTAAGGTTTTGATAAATAAATAAAGCCTCATATTGTTAGCTAGAAAATTCAAGCTATTCCATAAAAAGGCAATCCCAGAAAAGAAATAATAACACAAACTGAAAAATAACTGTTTCTTTTAAAAAGAGCTTTGTGCCTTTTGTACATCCTGTAATTTGACACTCATTGTTCCACTCTCCATATCAGCCAAAGTGTGTCGACTCAAAGGCATACTTCCTGTCAGAGTAAATAGCAAGCAGCTTTTTGAAAGTCCATAAAAACTGAAAAACTAAATATTTAAAATATGAATGCATTTTATGAGAAATATATTTTTATTTGAGGGCATGGTTAGATGAAGGCTATATGAATCAACCAACTTTCATCCAACAGTATCTGGTTGCCCACTATCATGAGTGTGCAGCACTTCAAGTTAAGTGAACCCTGCTTCAGAACCAATCAGGTAAAAGTTAAACATTTGCATTTTAATTTATAGCAGCATACACCTTTTGATCTTTTTTGCAGGGAGAATATTTAGAGTTTTGCTGTATTTGCTTCATCACATCAGTGCCTATGTACATAGAAGATAAACCCATCTGATCTAATAACCTACCCAAGGCATACGTCTTAGTTCATGCCTGTGTCTATTGTATATGTATATGTAGTGGTGTTGGGCATCTTGAGGAAAGAAGCACACATGTCAGATAAATGTCTACCTTGTCTAATCTTCCATGCTGCTCCTCATCCTCAAAGTTCAGCACAGCAGCTGCTATCAAAGATTTAACGGCTGACTTTTATAGTTTCTCAGAGCACCAAAATCCTTTTCCCTCGGCGCATGAATATGCAAGGAGAGTGTGTCAATGCATGAGCTGTATGAAGTCAGACCAGGGCACGGTTACAGTGCTGGCTGAAAGCCGCTGTTGTGTAGCCTTACATCACATCATCTCCTGGTGCAGAACAGCCCAATACTGGAACATTAGGCTACAATCTCTGCTGGCTTTATTTCTGTGTCACAGCTTCCTTTTCTGTGTCATCTTATCTGGAATGCATGTGGCGGGCCCCAGGTAGGTGAATCTCTCTCTACTTGGATTCATAAATGTTCCTATTTCTGTATCCTTGCTGTAGCAATCCAACACTCTGCAGCAGTGACAGGAATTTCAAAAAAACTCATGTAGCCCATGACCCACTGAACACTAGCTGTCCTTATCTTCAGTATGTGGGTCTCATACAGATCTGAAGGTTTTGACAAGCTTGTATGCAAAACATTTAGACAGGACCTACGTTTATGATAAATAAATCACAACAAACATATACTTGTTGAAGTAAGTGTGGCCTCAATTTAACCTAGACTATAAAACCATTTAGATATCAAAATGTTACATTACCCATTAATGCAGCAAGCTTGCAGCAAGACAGTGTTTTCTGAGCTATAAGACAACATAAGGATTACCAATATCTAAATAACAAGATGTGCTGATTTTAGCAGGTTTAATGCCCAACATGTTTCATAACTTAGTATTCTGTGTTGATATGCTAACACTTGCTAATAATGACTAAATAAAAAAAGCATTTGGAGGCATTTGGTTTGCACCATATTGTTTTCGACAAATGTAAATGTTGACCTCATGGTAGCCCTAGATGAAAAAGCCAATGAAAGTTGTCAAGGCATTTAACTAAAAAATACATGTTTTACAGAATTCAAGCGATCACCAGAGTCATTAGGATGCATTATAGTTGAATCAGGAACATACTGTATGTTCCTAATGTTGTGATGATCAAATTGCACTTTCCAGAAAAGAGCGATTTGACAGTGATAAATATCCAAAGAGAAATGCTTAGTCCAGATATTTAGACCTTTGACCTCTCATATCCAGACAATGAGAAGCCCAATCTATATATTTACAGGACTGAAGAGTCTTGCGATCAATATATGGAGTGATGGTGCTTTAAAAACAAACCAGTGATTGTGTTAATCCATCAGCTATAAGCTAGAGTCAATGAGCTTCATTGCGCTACGGATGCACAAAAGCCGCAATGACACAAATATCACATGAAACCACACAACAAATTAGGGTCAGTTATAAATATGTTCCAATTGGAGCTGCCCAGCTACATCATAGTGCTACACTGTTGTGTGACTTGCTCAAAGGCAACAGTAGTATTTCCCTAGGGAGCAAATTACTCATAGATACACTTCCCCACTTTTTGCCAGTTGGTATATTCATCCCTGTCACAAGCCCATATTTGTATTAACCTTAAGGCTCATGTTGCCCTATTTGCACAAGAAAAATGAGTCAGGACATTTCAGTTCTTGCTTGGAGCTTAATTTAATGAGAGATATGAAATGTAAAGGGCTGTTTCTGTAGTCACAAAAGCAAGCTCAATGCTCAGTGCCACAAATAAATTAATCACTCATTACGTCAACAATGTTAATTTATCCAGTACTTTATGACAAAATACCTGAAAATCAGCCTCAGCTGTACTTTGGGATTAGCGCTAATGATAATCTAAGATGTTGACAGTAGCATTTAGCTCAAAGCGCCGCCTCAGAGCCTGCAGTGTGGACTCTTCTTGTTCAATAATAAATAGGCTATATCTTTTTGAATTTCCTCATTTTAGAAGAGAGGAGATTTGGTGCTGCACTAAGACTCTTAGGGAGCTAAAAATAGCATCATCAGGCTAGCATGTATTATCAAATAAAAACGCATCGCAGGCATGTTTGATTCTCAGGAGCTTGAAGGAATCTTGCAGGGGGTAAGGACTTTTATTTCCTTGCCGATTCATTTCTCCCTATACATCACTGGTTTGTCTTCATCCTTTTATGAGCTAAAATAGAGATATTCAAGCATCACCTGGCCTGAGATGCACCCAGAGAGTCCTGCATGTATGTCCTCATAAATGTTCAAGTCCAAGGCCATGTGTGTGTGTGTTTACTGCATCCCCAAGTCTGCATGTATGTACGGATGTGTGTGTGTGGGTGGATGCAGCCGGGCCCCAGGGGGCTCCTGGTGTTACGGACTGTCCTGCTGCTTTTATTACTGTTGCTCCTCAGGGCCAAATGGAAACACAGTTCAGCTTGTTTTCAGCAGACAGAGCACCACTGAGTTGCTGATGTCCAACTCCCGTGGGTCTCAACGTCTCATATCAACTGTCCCCAGAGTCAGGTTTTCAGGTTCATATTGTGTTTTTGCAATGTAAGACACAAATTGCAGTCTCGAAAAGGCTATGGGTTCTCCCTTTCCCATGCTACACCCGTTCAACATGTTCAACATGTTCAATGAAAATCAGGTTATAGTAGTTTTCCTGTAATCCTTTGGCTGAGGCAATACGTGTGATGTACTTTGATTGAAAGGAAGCTTTCTGAAACATTAGTACTTTATCTTTTAGTTATATTTTTACATTTAAATATATTTGCTTCTTTTTAAATGTTAACCACACAGCCTTTAATATCTGTTAAAAAAACATCAGCTGAGTGCAAAAAATAGAATCTGTCTAAATCTTTGATTGCTGATGCTTTTGTTTGTTATCCTTAGCCTTGCTTTGTTTGAAATACTGCTTAGTCCTTAATGTAGCGGTATTTAAAACCTGACGGGTATTCTGTGCTCATCATGTCTGTCTCCAGCAACACTGGAGGAGAGAGAGGTGATTTCAACACAAGGTGCAGGGAGGACATGTGACACAGTGTGTAAAAAACCCTGTGGCTGCTCCCTTCCCCCCACAGTACTGCTTCAGCCACCATGTCTGAATTAAATGGGGCCTGTCTTCTTCCTCACAGCTGCAGCTGAGCTGTAACACTGTAAAGTCAATGACAGACACACACATTGTTCCTCAACCTGAATGCTCCCTGTTGTGCGGACAATTAACATACATGTTAATTATTACAGCACACTGACAGTAATTGTTACTGCTAAAAGTTCTTGTTTTGATCAGTAGGCACACTGTGTGTTAAATATGGCAAGTCCTCTTGACTGGATACACTGACACTATTTGTGCTGCCTGTCTGGGAGATATTTCCATTATGTTGCATGAAACCACACACAGCAAACCCTAAATGCTTGCATGCACACAAAGCACACTAATAGACACATACATCAACTAAAACATTAATTACACCCACAAAAAAGTCAAAAACTCCATTTGCATGCAGATTCACATTCACATTCATTAAATTCACTCGTGATACATTCCCTGTGGTAAAGTAAAAGCAGAGCAGCGGTTGTTTGGAGTTTATTTACAAAGCAGGAACTCAGGTCATAAACTTAAAGCCCAGAGGCCCAGTGAAAATGACGAGGGGTCTGTTAACATCTTTGGTTTTCCTCTGAACCTCTTTCAAGTTCAGATGTATTCCTCTTTAATAAGGCAAACACCACTTGAAGGGGGCAATTTGGACACATAGTTTTTCTAGAAACTGGATGGTGTGTTGCTCTCTGAAGCAATGAGTTGGTGATTGTCCCGTTGGCGCTTCGCTGTGCTCTGTTGATTTAACCAGATGACACCGTTTTAAACATCAGTGCATCTTCAGCAGAAACACACGTGCACACTCTGAAAGGCGGAGAAGCATTGATATGCTTATGTGGGCCACTGAAGTAAGTAGTACTGTGTAGTAAAGAAAAACTGCAGAGGTAATCAAGTTTCTTCTTTCCTGCCCGTTAATGCCAATTTGCATTTGTGGACATGAAAAGAAAACAGAACACAAACCCTAATCAAGGATTTCCCTCAGCAGAGCCAGAGCTTCTTCATGCCTTGACATTCAAATGAGCAAACTGAACTGTCTGAACCAGAAAGAACAATTGAAACCCTTAAAATCGCTCAGCATGTCCACTGTTCTCCCAAAATCCCACAAACATTTAGTGGATGAGGACGAGCAGCAGGGTTTCGCTCTAGATCTTACATTATTCATTTAGTCTTAGCTTCAGCTTTAGGAGAAATGTGAGCACAGACCGTTATAAATGTGATGTTTTGGATTTGATGCTTTGACTTTTACTCTAGCACCAACACAAGACATTAGTGGTTTTGAGGGAAATGTTGGAAACACAATTGATTGATTCCAAGAAATGTGTGTTCTTTAGAGAATTTAATGTATAATAATAAGCGATAACGATAAGATGAATAATGTTCATTAGTCTTTGTTACTTCAAATCATGACCAAATACAATACATATGAAACCACCAGCAGCCTGAGCGAAGCTCCCCTACGTTTTGTTTATTGCTATTTAGCCAACGTTAACATGCTAACATGCCACACCAAGAATATGAACAAGGTAAATATGATGTGTTACTCAATACACAAAACCCAAAATAAACTGGAGCCATGGATTTTATGAAGAAAGCATGAAATAAAAATAAATTGTCTCCGCCTTTAGGTGAAACTCCACACTGAAGCAGTTTCACTAAAAGGCCCAGGTGCAGGACATATTAAGGTATAGTGAAGAAGTTCATTGTACAGTTAATAAATAAGTAAGAGGTTTATAGTTACATTATGAGTAAACCACAACCCTAACCAATTTAAACCAAATCAAATTGTATTGGTTTAATTTGTTTTATGTCCTCTATATGTTCATATTGTATTGTTGGAGGAGCCTGGGATTTATGGGACTTTTCATTGGACTTTTCATTTGACTTTTCATTGCCATATCTACATAGTAGCTACCGTGCATAACAATAAAGCATTGAATCTTGAATATTGAGCTAAATCCAGCAGAGTGGAACATATGTTAATATTTTACAGGCTGCCAGGAACTATAGCCTTAACCTTAACTGTTGAGGTAACTCAGTCCACAAAGAAGAGTAAAATACAAATCTGCGCAACACACAGACAATCAGAAACCTGCATAATGTTAATCCTATGATCAAAATCAGATAAACCAGGTCATAAAGCTCATGTCTACTAAGATGTGGCTATTTTGTGCTGCCATTAGCATCATTACAAGAGGCCAATGAAAAGGATAAAGAAAAATGCTAAATGTCATTGCCTCTGTACGTGTTCAGGTGAGTGTGTCTGTCTGCCTGCCTGCCAGAGCGAGTGAATGCATTCATTAAAGTACCTTCAGCCTGCTCAGAGCCAGACTCTCATCATTATAAAGATGGAGACGTGATAGGAGCAGACAGATTGACAGAAAGCCCTGCAGGCTCAAAACAGCCTGAGCCGACCTTCAAACCACCGAGGAAGAGCAGCACGATCACCTTGAAGCACACACACACGTTGTATCTATCTAGCTAGCTATCTATCTATCTATCTATCTATATATCCACCCATCCATCCATCCATCCATCCATCTATCTTCATCTACATCATGTATTCATAGCTGTTCTATATGTTATTATTAGCATGTTAAGCAGTTGCTAAATGTAACACACACATCAGACTCATCAACAAGCGTGAGTGCACACTGCTAGAATGTATACTATTGTACAGAAACACACACACATGCACACACAGTCTCCACACAGCAGGGATCTCCAGAGTGATCACACACTCAGAGGGGGCCTGATGTTGGCAGCCTGGCTCCAATGGAAGCAGATTTGCCTCACATCCAAACATTCAGACAACATGCTGGGCTCTGATATCAAAGTGTGGCCTCCATCACTAACTGAGAGCCACAGCAGGACAGCGGGACGCAAAACGCTGTTATGCAATCCAGTGCAACAGCAAGTTTGTTTGTAGCCTTTATTTAACCAGGTGAAAGCCCCTTGATATCAAAAGATCTCTTGGGTGACCTGCAGGACATTAGTTACACATGTAACATAAAAACAACAGAACAACAATAAGGATGACATACAACATAATGTACAGGGTACAGTTTACAAACTCTATTTGCAGTGACAGGTACCATGAGTATCAAACAGCATGTCAAAATGATGCAGGGGAACCAAAGTGCTCAGTTTTAAACATGTTTGCAGACTGTTCCAAGTTAGTGGAGCTGCATAACTAAAAGCTTTCTTCCCTAAGACAGTCCTAGCACTCGGCACATTTAATAAAACAACATCATGAGATCTCAGGCAATACGTACTTTCAATTCGTCGAGAGATCAGAGAGCAGATATAAAAAGGTAGTTTACCCAACATGGCTTTATAAATGAACATGTACCAATGACTGAGCCTCCGTACAGTTAGTGAAGGCAGACCTGCCTTGGCATACAGGGTACAGTGATGAGTAAGTGCTTTACAGTTAGTAACAAATCTCAGGGCACTGTGATACGCAGCATCTAACTTTTCCAGGCAATGGGCAGGTGCATTCATATATATCAAATCACCATAGTCCAGCAAAGGTAAAAAGGTCACAGTGACTAGCCTTTTCCTGGCCTCAAGTGAGAAACAGGACTTGTTTGTGAAAAAGAAACCTAGTCTAACCCTCAGCATTTTAAGCAGATTAATGACCTGAAGTTTAAAAGTAAGACAATCATCAAGTTCTTCAGCTGTGAAGCTCCAGGGTGAGTAATAGTGCATTGGAGAAAATATAACAAAATGTGTGTTCCTTTTTTTCTGCCCTGAAGCAGCATGACTAGACATTGAGAAACCTTACTCAGACAAAATACACAATGTTTTCTATATGTTGGTTCAAACTCAATGTTTGCTTTATCCATCGTGTCTAGTGACTCAGACCAGTGATTGCTTTTCAAGGTGCTGAGATTGCCAGCTTTCAAAAAATCATTTCCCGCCCACGCCTCTCACCTTTCCATCTGAACTCAGTAGTGAGTGTGTTATGAGTCCCTTAAAATACAGTCTACACTAAGATTGAAAGATTGGAATCATACATTATTGGTTTTAAATTAAAGTGAAGTGCAACATCACAGCCCTGGAAGAAAAACACATCAAACAAACCAAATATAGCAAAAAACATCAATGAACATTTTTATATCATCATCATTTTGTATAATTGTATATACATTATCATTTCTAAAAACATTAAGAAACGTGTTGCTATTTCCCTTAGGCTGTAAATGCTTTTACACACACACACACACACACACACACACACACACACACACACACACACACACACACACACACTTTATGATTTTCTACATTTATGCTGGATACCATACTCACTGCCCATACTTGTTTACTCACTCACGGTTTGCATGTCTGGTGGTCTTAAGGAGTCAGTGGCTTTAAACCTGTACAGTCCTTTACACAAAAAGTACCAAATTCCATCATTCTGGAAACGCTATAGACGCAGCACTCACAATGTGAAGGTGTTTTGCTCATGCAGTATTGTGTATCCTTGTGATCTCTGCAGGATCATCAATCAAAATCACTCCCACCTCTCCTCGCTCCTATAAGTGAGTATCCAGCAGCCTTTATGCAGACTGTGTTACACTCTGCAGGAAATGAGGGCCACTTGACGCAGACAGCAGCTGTGGACACTCAGTTCTTGAGAGTTTCCTTTGAACGAAATATAAACCTGCCCCATTTCAATAGAGCCCAACACCGCCTTTGAGAGGCTGGGTGCTGCAGCCCATTAGCTATTGTTGTGTTGCAATGGCTGTTCATCTGGCTGATATTTAGCTGTGGCTCCTTTAGTGTGCAATCATGCTCCAATAAGCAGCTCAGTATTCAGTTCAGTCATCTCTGGCTGTGTAGAGAACCACATGGGGACGAGCAGAAGATGTGTGTGTGTGTGTGTGTGTGTGTGTGTGTGTGTGTGTGTGTGTGTGTGTGTGTGTGTGTGTGTGTGTGTGTGTGTGTGTGTGTGTGTGTGTGTGTGTGTGTGTGTGTGTGTGTGTGTGTGTGTGTGTGTGTGTGTGTGTGTGTGTGTGTGTGTGTGTGTGTGTGTGTGTGTGTGTGTGTGTGTGTGTGTGTGTGTGTGTGTGTGTGTGTGTGGTGTGTGTGTGTGTGTGTGTGTGTGTGTGTGTGTGTGTGTGTGTGTGTGTGTGTGTGTGTGTGTGTGTGTGTGTGTGTGTGTGTGTGTGTGTGTGTGTGTGTGTGAGCTCTGTGATAGGAAGCCAGTTGGCTGAAACCTTCCTCTTCAGAGTCAGGTGACGTATTTCGTATAAACTGAGCTTAACAAAAAACTAAATAAAATAATTCCCCAAAAATTCCTGTTGGTTTTGTTGTTCTACTGGGACTTCAATCTGTTACAAATGATGTTGTAAGTAACCCACTGTTTCATATCAATTGTGTTTTTAAGAGGGGACACTTTTACGTTTATGTGCTTCCTTGCTCTTCAAAACAAATAAAACAGGTACTATCATGAGGATTTGTTTACATTATTGCAGCGCCACAAAATAATGATATATTTTATTTGTATTTTCTTTAACACTAACAGATGCAATTTTTGTAAAGCCAGTGAGCCAGTCATTATTATATTGTTTTATTATTATGTTAAATTAGACACACAGGATCATTCCTTTCCATTTTGCTCTTGTGTTTTGGAAAGGTTACAAAAAGTAAACACTTCGCAAACTAACTTAAAGGGTTTAGCAAACGGTCAGATAGCTATTTTACTCACTAAATCACATTTAGCTGTAATATGGTGTGAATGTTGACAATACCTTGAATTAATCAGAATATATCAATGATTGTTAGTTATTTAGTTAATCATTTATTGGTTTTTACAAAAGGGCCTCTCATTGAGGAAGATTTTTCTTGGCAAGCTTTACATCCTTAGGGCAAACACTTTTGAATCAATTCCATATTGAACAAAGATATTTTCTCATGGCAGTGCACTTCCTCTGGTGCTTTCGTTCATATTCCAGTGTTACTAAATGACATTCCCAAGGTGAGGACTGGATGTGTAAGCAATTATACCTGGAAAGTATTTTCTGGGGGCTGATTTATCTGCACTATGCACTGAGAGCACATTATGAAAACCAATTCAGTGCACAATAAAACCCCTAATACACTAGCAATGAATTTCATCAAGGAGTAGAGGGGGGGGAAAGATCCACCCATCCATCTGTAGAGTCATGGAGTCTACTGTGTGTTGAGCTGCAGCTGAATACAGAGCAGGGAAGCCTCCACCATCCCAGGCAAGAAATTCATTACAGCCACAAAAACATCCAAGTCAGCAGAACAGGAGAGCGGGACTCGATGAGAGCGCAGCCATCTCCACTGGCTCTGATTTCAAGCTCCAAGCCGCATTTCCGCTGGTTGCGGAAACCAGCGGAACCCCCCCCCAACCCTTGTTTTTCCATTGTTCCAGACGTTTTTTCTCCTCCATGTTGGCCCGCAAACGTGACTGCATGCAGAAAGTGGCCACTCAGGAGGGTGAAGCTCTCCTCCATGAGCTGCGCAGGGATAGGGTTTCATCCCCTGACAAGAGCTGATTTGACAGAGAGTGCGCCCTTAATGTGGTTTAATCCAGGAGGAAAATGCTCCTGTATCTCTATGATTTGAAGCTGTGTAATAATACAAGGTCCCCTCCGCTTCTTTGTTAGGAGGTAACAAATCAATGGCAGAGTGCTTTGCAGCCCTCACTTCATTGTAAGGTGGATAATGGCACAGAGGTTTAACACCCACAGTCTACTGCCTCTCAGTTTTCCTGCAACATACATTGTCTCTATAGTGTGTCACTTTGTTTATATCCTGTTGTGTTCATATCTCGTGAAAGTTTAAAGGCCTTTTTCTCTACACGACTTTATGATTTAATTGAGGAAAGCATGTAAAATGTGTCTCGACATGCAGACTCCATGTTCAGACTCTCTGTCTGCAAACGGCCAGACGTCAGCAGCTGCATCATAAAGACGGGTGTCTGTCTGTCTTTGAGGAGCACCTCAGGGTCAAAGTTCCTTTACTGTGGAGCACGGCTGGTGATGGTCTGCAACAAAAAGCACAAATAAATGCATGGAAAGGCAGAAATAAAAAGAAAACGTCAAATATTGCAGCTCCAAAAAAAGAATGACAACAGAACGTTTTGCAAGGACACAGTTTACTACGGCATCTGTTAGTGACAAGAATAGATTTGTATTTCCAGTAAAAGCAACCCCCCACCCAGCAATAACACAATAAAGAATATACTGCAGGATATTACAGGTATTAAACAGATAAATAGACAGACACTAAGGCAATTGATTCATTAAGATGCATCCACAAGTAATAAAAAGGGAAGGAAAAAATATATTTGCCTTATTAAATCCCAGGATAGATGTGGGGACAGAGGTTATACGGGTACATTATGTGTCCTCACCGCCATGAATAACTAGGCAGGCCAATGACCTGCTACTATATCACAGAGGGGCGAGGACGAGGTTAGATTAGCAAGGGGGGGGGGGGGCAGCAGAGAGTCAGGGCCTTGGAGAGAATTGATATTGAGACATTACTAACAGCACTGCAGCTATTGCCTCCTCTCTAATGACCACACACACACACACACACACACACACACACACACACACACACACACACACACACACACACACACACTCATTGTAGTAGAGTAGAAGTGTAATAGACATGTGGGAGCTTGTGGCCAGGAGTGAAAATGAGGTAATGATGAACAAATCCCCGTGACAACAAGAGAGGAGAGCTCTCTTCTAATGAGCTATTGACATTTCCAGAGGATGAGTCAGAGGAGACATGCTTAGCAGCTGGAGTATCAGTCTGTCGCGAATGATTAGCATGTACAAAAAATGCTACAATCCTTTAGCATGTAAATACAGCAGAAAAAAAATTAGGTTTCACCTGACACAGAGGTTGGGATGTTTTACTAAAATTGAAAACATAAATAACATCAAAAATCTGAAGATGAGGCTCCAAGAATGCAATGAAGGATGAATCAATAATGAAATCGTGCATCATGGAGGAGGAGCGGCTCGAGTAATGCAAGTAATGATCTGAATCACAAATATTTTCATTAAGAATCCAGAAAGAACTTTACCGCATTGAGATTTCCCACTTGTGCTTCTTCTGTACAAGCATGGTGAAGTGTTGAGTAATCATACAAACATAATGTATAATCAACACCAGGAGGTTGTTTTGTTATCAAGCGATCTAATTTAGGATGAAGAAGAAAGAGAATTTCTCAAGAGCGGCTTCATCTTTTGATTCTTACTGCAATGTGTGTTGTTTGTGTAAAGTTAAGCCTGATTACGAACATTTTTAATGAGTGTATGCATTTGTTTGCCTTGTTTTTAAGGCCCTTTGAGAGTTTTCGCTGTATGTGTTCTGTCTAATGAGATCTAAAAGATCTAACAACAAAACATGTTGCTTGGGATTAAAATAATCCGGTTTTGGGTCATATATATTTTTGGGTGTTTTTTCGCTTATAAGCAGATCCAAAATGTAGGTAATTTGACTAAAGGAATGTGGACAACATGGTCCCCAGAAGATGAATCATACTGCCTTTGGGGCCCCTCTGACTTTTCCAGCGTCACCATGAGGCTCACATTTGTGATTAATAGAATGTTGGGGTACAACCATCATGTTATCATTTCAATCAGAATAAATTGTATAAACCTTTCATGTTGTGGCATCATCCTGTCAAAATTCTTTGGTTTATGACCAAATACCTATGAAAACTAAAAAGCACCGCTGAACCAGAAACAGCTTCACAGAGATGGTAGCGTGACTGTGGACGGTTTGACTCTTGTTATGGGTTGAGCGTGCAGTTTTGTGCTGTAATTTCATCCTTTGGTGCATCTAAATGCTTGTATTTCTGAGTAATTGCCCACTTTTCACCGTCTGTAAATACTGTATCACATGGTCCTGCAGAACTAAAATACATGACAAAAGGCTAAAACACAAAGAGTTGTTATGGATGAAATATAAATATATATACTGAACTCAATGACAACCAGAGACGTTATGAAGAACTTAAATGAATGAACTCATGCTTGTCCCAATATGTTGTTTAAACTTACGTTAAAAACATTATACTGTATTTTACTGTATGTCTGCAGTAGAACAAAGTGTCCTCTTTATGATCAGTAAAATATGTGTATAATATCTATAAAAAACAGCTTGAAAGAAAGACATTACCCCTTGTGAGGCCACATAGCCAAAAGTTGTAATCTGAATACTGAAACACCTCAAGATAAATACACCCGTTTGTAGCTTTTCCTCTAAACAATAGCTGCACCCTTTTTGTCTGTTGATCAGGATGAAACCACTTCATGAAGGTCCTTTTTCATTCACGATCAGAGGCAGTGATGCATTAGCACAATCTCCAGACAGACAGTGTTGCTGAGACGTATCACTAAAGAGTAATTGGCTGGAACTGCAGCAAACAGCCCCGTCCTCAAAAACCCGCTGCCACTCTGGCTTTTAAACACATTACCATTGATTGGTCTATTGCCTCATGTCATCACAAAGCGTACAGGCCGTGAATCAGAAGCTCTCACTGGATAAAGCTTCATTTAAAGGTGAAGCACTTTGTGATGTTTCATATATTTCAAAGACTGCTTGAAGTGTGAAGCATTTCAAATAAGAGTTACTGAGCAATTATTTGAGGAGAGTGCAATAATAATAAAGTTATTATACTAACTTGTATTTCATTAGGTAGTCTTCAGTTAAGGTTAGGAGTAGGACATACATATGGAAGATCGTAGGTGTGGAGTTAGTGACAAGATAACAAAAATGAAAAAAGGTGAGTTTGAGGCTTTCACATATCTTTATAGATGAATATCATACAATTAGTATTCGTTCTGGTCAGTATTGTAGTACAGAACATGTCTGAAATCAAGCTCAGACATAGCAAACTACACAATAGTTGTACTTTTAAATATTTACAGAAATACTACATCAAAAGTATACAACAGGTTTACATTTTGCTGTTGCATGAATGAATTTTGATCATATAAATAGACCCAGTGCCTCTGATTTTCTGCTTTAGACTAAAATAATGACAGTCACACTGCTGTCTAAACAGTGAAGCCCTGAACCTGTGCAGCTATATGTGTGAGTGTAAACAAAGACACAGACCGCCTGTGTAAATACAGGTGGGAGCTGCTGGGAACAAATTGCCTCTTATTCCTTGCTCAAACATCAAGGAATACCGGAGGGGGAAACATCCTCCATTTTCAATTAGGTGCCACTGCTAATGAGAGCTGAAGCCCTTCATTTTAATTACAAAATTGAGCAATCACATCACAGGCAGGCAGGAAATCCATGGTAATAGAAACATGACACGTTCAACAACGTGTGGAGGGAATACACTAAGATAGGAAAAGCAGGTTATAGTCAAACTGGCAGGGTAGGTAAGTGTGGGTATGAAGAAGCTTAAGAAAATGTAGAACAAAAGGAATAACATTCAGAGACAGTGCAGATTTTAATATTTAAATCTTCCTAAAATATGATACACAATGCAACTTCTTTGAAAGCAACACTACTATTATATGCACCTAAAGAATAACATAATTCATAGAAAACACATTAGAAATCGTTGAGAAAAAATACATAATAAAAAAAATAGCTTTTGCATCACTGTGAAAGAATAAAACAGGACAGAGAATCCTGACATTATATGGAATAGAATATCAGATAATTACCTAAATAAATACATTACAGACAGGAAATAGCAGATGATGAATCCTCAGAGGGAAAACGTAACCTTGCACTCCAAACTGACAATATTCCCCCGACAGTGAAGCTCATGTTCACTCCTCTCCAGAAAGTGCATTAGACACGGATGATATCCCGAGCCCAGGCCTTCAACGTACTCCACAACCATTAATCTGTTAATTGATCTGGCGAGGGGAAGAGGAGAAAGGGTGTGTGTGTGTGTGTGTGTGTGTGTGTGTGTGTGTGTGTGTGTGTGTGTGTGTGTGTGTGTGTGTGTGTGTGTGTGTGTGTGTGTGTGTGTGTGTGTGTGTGTGTGTGTGTGTGTGTGTGTGTGTGTGTGTGTGTGTGTGTGTGTGTGTGTGTGTGTGTGTGTGTGTGTGTGTGTGTGTGTGTGTGTGTGTGTGTGTGTGTGTGTGTGTGTGTGTGTGTGTGTGTGTGTGTGTGTGTGTGTGTGTGTGCAACAACACGTTCTCACTCCCATCCCGTCACATATTGACGGACGGTCAGGGCCCCTCCCCGTCGCTATATTACGTATGCCTATTTTAAGGTTCATTTGGCCATTAAAATGCGTTTTGATGTCATTTTATACGAGTAATGAGTTTTTATTTCTGATTATTTGTGCAGTACATGTACATGATGTTTAGTTTGCTAGTTATGACGAAGATTACTTCATGAATGTGTACACATTCATGGTTGCTAAGGTGGTTGCTATGGACGCTGCAACAACTCCCAGACCACGTGATCAACAACAATGGCTGTCCTTCGTGTTATTCTCGGTGGAAAAATGCCTATTTTATGGTTCATTTGGCCATTAAAATGCGTTTTGATGTCATTGTATGCGAGTAATGAGTTTTTATTTCTGATTATCTGTGCAGTACATGTACATGATGTTTAGTTTGCTAGTTATGACGAAGATTACCTTACGTCTGTGAGGAAAATGCATGGGGCTCAGAGCCTCGTATTTTTAAAATCTTTTTTTCCTTCTAATTTGTTATTCTTTTCAAAATAACACACTGTTATTTACTCACCAATAACATACAATTATCCTTGCTTTTATTTATTGGTTTAATTCCATAATCTCGGTCTTTTTTGGCGTTCGTCAGGAACTGAATTTAAAAATAAAAATAACCGGAAACAGACGTGGGCATTTCGAGCGATTACCCAAGATTCTCAGCTACGCTGATTGGATGTTTTAGCCGCAATGCATGCTGGGATTTGGTGTTTATATTATATGAAATCCGGAAAATATTTGAAAAGACTAAAATAATACTTAATTCCGAGTGCTCTTGCTTTTCTCTTTGAAAGTCATCACATAACGGCATTGTAATACACGGTTCGGCTGCATTAAATATTACAGATCTGCCGTAGTTCTTTATTTATAGCGCCCTGATGATAAGACCTATGGAAAAACTGAAGAAATGCCGCCGAAATTGAATACTTGACGTGGATCATAAATATATCAACAATTAAAAAACTTCTCAATTTCTCTTCACACAATACGTCTCCTTGCAGTATCAACACTAATTCGGCTGACTTTTACATTTGATGTAATTCATAGATAGGTTATATTTACACCATACGGTGCACAGCTGATAAAAAAGGACTGTAGTTTTTAAAGATATTACTGATTTGAATTGGATTGCATTTTGAATGTAAGAATGTAAATACTGATTCTGAAATAGTATAGCAATATGCTGTAAAATTATGTGAAAGCATGAATAAAACTACACATCTTCAGATGTTGGACATAAGTGTCTGTGTGTACCTTGTGTGCCTAGTGGTTAAAGCACGTTATTGAATTATTGTTTTTATGTGTTATATTTGATTAAAAAAATATTAAGAGTACATATACTTTCATAGGGGGAAAGTAGAAGGTCTGTGATAGAAATATAGAATATAAAAAATCAAGAAGATACTATAAGTGATCTCTTCAATAAAACAGTTTAGTGCAGGATGTACAAAGATATTAATAGGAGGAGGTGCAAAACAGAAAAACGAATTAACCTTTATTTAAACATTAAATAACAGATTACGGTCTTCTTTTAAATAAGAAAAGAACGTTGGGGGTATCTATCTACAGATAAATACAAAGTACTTAACGTCTAATATATTGCTTTCCTGCAATGTTAACTATGTTGAAGCACTTATTTTAACTGATATTATACATATGGATTATACTCTTATGTATGTAGATAGAATAAGAAATGTGCAGAATATGACAGTTTAATGGTGGAGGTACACACATATTGATAGATGTCTTGTACTGCACTGTTGAGGGACCTGTGACCCAAGTTTTTCATTCATTTCATAACTACACCGTAAGTTGTGTAAATGATATGTCAATACACCTTTAAAATCTTGAAATCTTGAAAGGGATGTGCAAAATAGCCATAATATATAGTCTTTAATTAACTATTAGTAGAGAATAACGAGTAATTAATATACTTTATTACTCGTTTCCATTAATGTCAATTGCAGATACATGTTTAGTCTTCTCAAGCACAAGTATCAAATATCTCTCCTGATTGTTGGCACTTGACAATCACCTTATCTGAATTTTACTCAGGTGTAACTAAAGTCTGATTTAAGGGTTGTTTATATTTCACATCATTAATCAGAATCTGCAAAGTAACTCAAATAAATGCAGTGGAGTAAAAATACCAGGTTAACCTCTGAATTGTAGTGGAGTAGAATTACAAAGTATCAATGAGCTTTCATGTGGGTATATTAATGCTATATATTGATGCTGCGCATTATGGACAGCGATTTTTATCCATTTATTAATTATATGTTTTACATTTGATAACACCAATGTGTTTAATACTGGCAACTTCTAATTGTGGGAAAACGAAAAAGTTCAGTAGAGACGTCCCATAGAACATTTTGCGAAACACAATAGTGTAGTGTGTAGTTCTGGGGGGGCGTTCGATTCCAGTTTTGGATAGTCTGGCGTGGTTTCGTTCCATTTCACACAGCTGTTTGACGCTGTAACCTTGGCGCACTGCCACTACAACATCCAATCCCAAACCTAGAAGAGTAATCACGGGGACTGTAGTCCTCAACGATAGCTGGGGATTCTGGGTAGTGTAGTGTCTTCGGCCATCTAAACTCAAACATTTTGACAATCGCAATGATGCTCGAACTGTCCCTTATAGGCCTACGTCTGTTTCCGGTTATTTTTATTTTGAAATTCAGTTCCTGACGAACACCAAAAAAGACCGAGATTATGGAATTAAACCAATAAATAAAAGCAAGGATAATTGTATGTTATTGGTGAGTAAATAACAGTGTGTTATTTTGAAAAGAATAACAAATTAGAAGGAAAAAAAGATTTTAAAAATACCCATGTATTTTCCTCACAGACGTAAGGTAATCTTCGTCATAACTAGCAAACTAAACATCATGTACATGTACTGCACAACTAATCAGAAATAAAAACTCATTTCTCGCATACAATGACATCAAAACGCATTTTAACGGCCAAATTAACCTTAAAATAGGCATTTTTCCACCGAGAATAACACGAAGGACAGCCATTGTTGTTGATCACGTGGTCTGGGAGCTGTTGCAGCGTCCATAGCAACCACCTTAACAACCATGAATGTGTACACATTCATGAAGTAATCTTCGTCATAACTAGCAAACTAAACATCATGTACATGTACTGCACAAATAATCCGAAATAAAAACTCATTACTCGCATAAAATGAGATCAAAACGCATTTTAATGGCCAAATGAACCTTAAAATAGGCATTATGAAGGTCCATGGGACGCCCTGCCCGTAGAAGCCTGACGGGCAAGGGGTCCGCTGTGTCCGCAATGAAGGTCTATGGGACGCCCTGCCCGTAGAAAATGACGGTGTGTGTGTGTGTGTGTGTGTGTGTGTGTGTGTGTGTGTGTGTGTGTGTGTGTGTGTGTGTGTGTGTGTGTGTGTGTGTGTGTGTGTGTGTGTGTGTGTGTGTGTGTGTGTGTGTGTGTGGATAGGGGGATGACATTACAGCGGAAATATGTAATCTTTTATAATAGGTTCAGGGGCCTTTAATGGATCAAAGCTTGCTGTTGTTTTGAGGCCCCTTTTTAAGTTTTCATCCATCCCAGTAATTGCCCGTTTTATGCCGCCATTGTACAATTAAGATCTCAAACTCTGTTGAAGATGTAATTCAGATACCTGAAAAGGGCATTTTTGACAAACAGCACCACCTGGAAAACAATATATTTTCCACTGAAGAAGAGGGCGTTACCGTCTTGAAGTACAGGCGAGTTGATGCAAATGCCTTTGGTTTTGCAGGTATTTTGTCAACAAAACAAGATCTGGACAAATTCAAACTTTGCAACATGTAACGGAGGTGATCTCTGGGCCCATCGATCTCGGCCTCCGTTACGGGTAATATAGCACTAAAAACATTGCATGGGAATATATTAATTTATGTAACTAGTTTGTCTGTCTCTGTTTCCTGGTTTCATGTTAAAAGTGTTCCCCTTCCCCCATGTCTGTGGCTGTTGATTGTGTGCACCTGGTGCCCTGTGTTGTCTCCTCCCCCCCCCCCCCCCCCCACCTGTGTCGAATTGCTGATTAGTGTGTATTTAGGGTCTGTTGCCCTGTCTGTTTTGAGGTTGGTAGTGTGTGTGAGATCCTGGTGGCTGCAGGCTGTGCCCACGTGAACAGCAGCAGCAGGATTGAGGCTGTGTGTATTGTGTTCATGCTGTAATAAATGCCCACACCGGGTTATATTTGGGACATGCTGCCTCTGCCTCCTTGCTTGGTCTGGGCCGCTCAATTGTCAGCTTCACACAACAGATGATGACTCACATGAGTCTAAATGAGGGCAGATATGTCTGTGTCACATTCATGCCATTTACTTCCAAACACTTTCAATGGTGTTATATTTTTATTGTCAGTTTATAGATTTGTTTTATCTTTACGGTCTACTCTTTATTTTCTACTTTTTAATGCTGTTTTAATTCTATTTTGAGACGTTTAAATTCTAGTATTGTTTATTTCTACTCTTCTACTTATGTGCAATGCCTTGTTTTGTTCTGTTGTTTTTATGCTGCTGCAAAGCAAACATTTCCCAATTTGGGATCAATAAAGTGCCTCTTATCTTGTCTTATCTTAAAGGGGACCTATCATGCAAAATGCACCTTTGTACGTCTTTTATACATGAATATGTGTCCCCGGTGTGTCAGGGAACTCACCAAGTGTCAGAAAACACAACCCTCTCTCTTTTCCTCCATACCCAAATCTCTAAAAACGGGGCTTTAACGGATCTGATCCAGACTGATACAGATTTGAAATATCTCTGACATCGGAAACGAGGCGCTCCGCCTATATGGGCAACTCTCCACCTATCAGGAGGAGACAGCCACGGCCATTGGCGTTTGAAAGCGCTGGAGACACTGTAGTACATATGCCAGGCCTGTAGGTGGCGCTGTAGTCTGCCACAAAAGCAGCAAAGAAGACTTCTCAGAATCAGCCCTTGCAAAAACAGGGCTAAAAAAGAGCAAATAGAGCGAAATGAGGCATGGCTAAAATCAACCCGATATCACGGCAAGACGTGAACATGTGACGATTTACCATGCTGGGAGACGTGAAGATGTCACGAAATGTCATCCCTTCAAACGTGACAGTTACACGGTATTGTTAACCCATGTTAACCATTGGAGAAATAACCGGAAATGCCAAGCAAATGCTACCCCGACGGTCGGTTGTTATTGTCAATATTAATATAATAATGATTTATTTTTTGATAGTCACACTCGATTACGCCCATTTTCTTGTTACCCCAGCTGGTCGACACCTCTTTTAGCAGAAACAAAGGCTACATTAATGTAGTAAATCAATGTTAATCCATGCGTGTAGATCTGGTGTGGATGTGGAATTAACGGACGTGACGTTGTGCGATTGAGTTGCCAGGCAACAGCTTCGGTTCATGTTAATTTACAAACTCTTCAACTACAACCGTAGTTATATTTAAAAACATGTTGGAAGGCCTCACGAAATACTTTAATGCAAATTAAAATGTAAATGTGAAGGAATGTGTGTATAACAAAATACATCGGTGATAAATGAAACCGGAAACCGACGTAGGCAAGATCTTCAGCTCGATGATTGGATGGTTTAGCCGCAATGCATGCTGGGATTTGGGGTTTATGTGATGTGAAATCTGAAAACGTTTTTTAAAAACAAAATAAAACTTTATTCCGAGTGTGCTTGCTTTTCTCTTTGAAAGTCATCACATAACAGCATTGTAATACACGGTTCGGCTGCATTAAGTATTACATATCTGCCGTAGTTCTCTATGTATAGAGCCCTGCTGAGAAAACTTCTAGACAAGCAGGAAGAACTGCCGCCAAAACTGAAAACGTGACGTGGATCATAAATATATAAGCAATTAAACAACATCTTACATTTCTTTTCACACAATACGTCTCCTTGCAGTATCAACACTAATTCGGCTGACTTTTATATTTGATCCAATTGGTAGATAGGCTGTATTTACACCATAACGGTGCAGAGCTGATAGAAAGGGACACCTGGTGGTTAAAGCACGTTATTGAATTGTATTATTTATTATTAGATATTAATAGGAGGATGTGCAAAACAGACAAACTAATAAGGCTTAATTCAAACATTAAAGAGTACTTTAGGTTAAGGTCTTCTTTTGAATAAGAAAAAAGCTTTGGGGGTATAGAAGAAGAATATGGAGGGATGAAACCCTCTTTAATGGTCACACATGCAGAGCACACAGCACACACAGTGACATTTGTATCTACAGATACTATTAAGCCTGACAAAGTACTTAACGTCTAATATATTGCTTTCCTGCAATGCTAACTATGTTTAAGCACTTATTTGTTTATTATTTGTTTATTATTAAACTGATATTATACATATGTATTATACTCTTATAAGATGTAGATAGTATAAGAAATGTGCAGAATGACAGTATAATGGTGGAGGTATACACACAATATTGATAGATGTCTTGTAATGCACTGTTACACGGTATTGTTAACCCATGTTGAGGAACCTGCGACCCAAGTTTTTCATTCATTGCATAACTACACCATAGTTGTGTATAATATGTCAATAAACCTTAGCTTAGAACATCTTGAAATCTTGAAAGGGGTGTGGAAACTAGTCATTATATACAGTCTGTTGTGACAACACAGTCTTTAATTAACTATTAGTAGAGAATAACGAGTAATGAATATACTTTATAGGGATCCTATTAATATCTAATAACAAAATAATAAAATTCAATAACGTGCTTTAACGTCCCTTTCTATCAGTTCTGCACCGTTATGGTGTAAATACAGCCTATCTACCAATTGGATCAAATATAAAAGTCAGCCGAATTAGTGTTGATACTGCAAGACGTATTGTGTGAAAAGAAATGTAAGATGTTGTTTAATTGCTTATATATTTATGATCCACGTTACGTTTTCAGTTTTGGCGGCAGTTCTTCCTGTTTGTCTAGAAGTCTTCTAAGCAGGGCTCTATAAATAGATAACTATGGCAGATATGTAAAATGTAATGCAGCCGAACCGTGTATTACAATGCTGTTGTGTGATGACCAGAGATGGGGTCGTTACTAAAAAAAAGTAATATATTACATATTACATATTACTTTAAAAAAAAAGTAATATATTACACTACTTCGTTACTATCTACATAAAGTAATTCGTTACTTTACTCGTTACTTTACTCGTTACTTTACTCGCAGGGCCGGCCCGCCCCTCCCTACAGGCAGATCACGCAGACTGCTAAAGTTTCAAATGTTCTCTTTAGTTCAGTTTCCATTGTCGCATAAGACTGATCCAGATAGCTCCTGAAAGTTTTCCTATCTGACCATGGCTGTCCTCTGTCTCCTGCTATCTGACCGTGGCTGTCCTCTGTCTCCTGCTATCTGACCGTGGCTGTCCTCTGTCTCCTGCTATCTGACCGTGGCTGTCCTCTGTCTCCTGCTATCTGACCGTGGCTGTCCTCTGTCTCCTGCTATCTGTATATTTTTGCGCAGTCTATCTCTGCTCACGCTGTTGCGTCAGAGTGTTCTCCTGCGTGTTGGCCATGTGTTGCACTGGAGCCAGACTTCAGCCGAGCACGTACGAACTGCGCATGCGTGAGTGGCAATAACTCTCCTTACCAGCAGGCAGCGGTAGTGTGTATTCGTCATTCAAAACAAGCAACAACCGGAAAACAGAGAAGAAGAACTACGTGTGTGTGATATAAATAAACAACAGCTATGTGCGTTAGCTTCACCTAGCATGTGTTCTTTGCAGGTGTTTGTTGAGGTTTGATTATGACTGATTTTAGAAAGTAACGAAGTAACGCGTGTCGGGGCAATGTTAGTAACTGTAGTGTGATTACTGGATTATAAAAGTAGCGCGTGTAACGCGTTACAAAGTAACGCGTTACACCCAACTCTGGTGATGACTTTCAAAGAGAAAAGCAAGCACACTCGGAATAAAGTTTTATTTTGTTTTTAAAAAACGTTTTCAGATTTCACATCACATAAACCCCAAATCCCAGCATGCATTGCGGCTAAACCATCCAATCATCGAGCTGAGGATCTTGCCGTAGTTTCCGGTTTCATTTATCACCGATGTATTTTGTTATACACACATTCCTTCACATTTATATTTTAATTTGCATTAAAGTATTTCGTGAGGCCTTCCAACATGTTTTTAAATATAACTACGGTTGTAGTTGAAGAGTTTGTAAATTAACATGAACCGAAGCTGTTGCCTGGCAACTCAATCGCACAATGTCACGTCCGTTAATTCCACATCCACACGCATGGATTAACATCGATTTAATACATTAATGTAGCCTTTGTTTCTGCTAAAAGAGGTGTCGACCAGCTGGGGCAACAAGAAAATAGGCGTAATCGAGTGTGACTATTACAAAATAAATCATTATTATATTAATATTGACAATAACAACCGACCGTCGGGGTAGCATTTGCTTGGCATTTCCGGTTATTTCTCCAATGGTTAACATGGGTTAACAATACCGTGTAACTGTCACGTTTGAAGGGATGACATTTCGTGACATCTTCACGTCTCCCAGCATGGTAAATCGTCACATGTTCACGTCTTGCCATGATATCGGGTTGGCTAAAATGCACGATCTGTTTGGTATTTTGAAAAAACAACTTTGCAGACATGTTTTATATAGGTATGGCCCTACAATATATTATTCAAATATAGCATGATAGGTCCACTTTAAGATGTTGAGAAATTTCCCACAAAATCAGAAGAAAACCATCAAAGTCTTCAGATCATCCTCCGGTGAACATGAACATCATGGCAACTTGTCAAATAGTTTTCAAGATATTTCATATGTGATTGTGAAAGTTCTCACTCCACATGCATATGCAGCTATAACAGCCTCCTCTCTACTGGGAAGTCTTTCCACAGGATTATTGGACCGCACTGCAGAACAGGAACAACAGCTTGAGTAAGGTAGGACCCTCAGGTTCTTCCCAAAGATGTTTGATGACGTGGAGGACAATCCAACAGAAGTCAAACAGAAAAAGAAAACAACTGTATCCAAGTTACTCTATAGGAGACAGAGGAATTGTTGCAGTTTAAAGTCTTTAGCTATAAAACCCTTATCAAGAGCAGATAGATGGAAAGAGAAGCTTTCCGTGACCAGCTAATGTTCAGCTGCATCAATTAAACTGGTGATGTCACAGGTCTGCTTAATCTTAGTGCTTTTAACACACTATTCCCCATTTTTTCTACATCTTAGGAAAATGGCCGCAATAGTTATATCTATTGATGGTAAAGTCTTCTTTAAGAAGAGTACGTCCCAATATTTAGTTGGGTGACTTCTTTGTTTTTGTATTTTCCATTGATAAGAGTAATTTTTAAGATGTGGCAAAGCTGTGATGTATAAGCTATGGCTTTATGGACACGTCTGTAAGCTTCAGATAAAAAAGCTTTGAAGGTCCCCTATTTTACTTTTTTTCATCAATATATTATAGGTCTCAGATATATACAAAACATGTCTCTGAAGTGTTTGGCTCCAAATACCAAACAGATCGTGCATTGTAGCATCCCATAAACCCCTCTGCTTCAGCCCTGTTTCAAAAGTGCTGATTCTCTGTCTGTTACTTTGGATGAAAATAAGGAGCCACTCACCTCTGCGAGATATTTGGTTAAAAAGAACACAATGGTGCTCTAGGAGGAGATTCAGGTGATAAAGTGGGGGGGGGGGGGGGTTACCTTGGTTGATTATTGGATAATGGTTACACAAGCCAAACAATCGTTATGACATCATAAAGTGGCCAAAATATGATCAGCTCATTTTCAGATAAATGGATCAGGACAAAATATTTTTTCCTGAAACTTTCAGAATCTCTGTAGATAAAGGGGACACATGTTTATGTATGAAATACATGAAAAAGTGGATTTAGCATAATAGGTGACCTTTAAGATAAAACCGAAAGGTAGAAACTGCAACAACGCCAATGTCCAATTGGAAGGAACTCTGCTGTTAGTTTTTGTAAAACAGGGTTTTATCATGTTTAAACAGGTAGAGGTAGTTGTTTCCTAAACTGTTGCCACAAAATTGGAGGCACATATTATAGTTTGTTGTGGCATTAAGATTTCTAAAATTGAACAAAGTAGCCTCTCCAAATCATTACAGCCCCACACCAAAGTACACAATGAGGACAGGGGAGTCCATTCACTTTTGGTCATACAGAGTAAACGCATGAAGATATTGAGCTTATTATACCGTGTTTTATCCAGGCTCCAGTAGCTGTATACTCGTCAGGATCACATTTCTAAGACTCAGAAAGAGAGTGCTTTGATTTGACTCAAGCCCGCCTGGTACCAAAACATCCTTCTGCTTTTCCGAGGGGAGACGCTGAAGAAACTGCAGACCTGGGGAGTCTGGAGGATGACAGCAGGCATTATATCACAGAGAGGATAATACATGCAAAAGTGTTTTGGTATTACTCCGCTTCTCAAACACTAAAGGGATTAAGGGCCCGATCAAGGCTGCAGTGTAGGTGATAAGAGTAAAAAAAACAAGAAGAAGAAGTGAGTCACACGTTCTAATCCCCGTCCACCGTCCTCAGCAGCAGACATTTAGCATCCTCTCTGCTTCACACGTCCCTCTGAGACATAAGGAGCTTAGATGATGCAGCAGTTTCATTTCTCCTCTAGAAAAATCTAGTTTAAAAGACTTGTGCTCATGGGCTGCTGGTTGTTTAAACTTCTGATAAAACTCAAACACAAGTGGTTATACTAATAGAATATAACATAAAGAAGGGTGGATTTTAATATACAGTATGTACCATATCATTTACCATACCATTTTACCGTTTGAGGTATCTATCTGTTTGTTATGGCTGTATTTGATTACTTTGATTTATTGCAGTATTTTTTAAGCCATGATTTGACATGTTGAATAATCACAATTTTAGAGCTGAAAACCATTGGTAAAAAATAATTATCTATTTTGATCTTCGACTAATAGTCACTTCTTTTAAAAATGGCATCAGTTTTGATAACATAGATGATGATTCAGTACGTTTTAATCCTTTGGCTTGACAACATATTTAAAGACTTCTTCCTACTCTCTAATATTTTAAGATCAAGCGATTATAAGAAATTATTTAATAAAAATAATCAATAATGCAGCCCTACAGCCCCTACTGTGTTGGTGGAGGGTATCCATATAGTCCAAGCCCTTATAGGCAGTATAGGCACCCATTGATAAATAATTAAGAAATATCAACTCAAAGCGAGACTATATCACTTTTGATGAGGCTGCTGCCTCTGTGGCCAGGTAAAAAATGTAAGATGTTTATTGCAAAAGCATTGTGTTTCAATGTAAGCTAGATTTCTGGTCATACCAGACGTGTACAAAAGCTCTGAGGTGTCGAGTCATTACCCCAATACAGTTTTAGGAGGAATGATGCCTTTAATTTTTTCAAAGTATATTCACAGTTGCAATTCTTGGTAAATAAACACAAGCTTTGATTTGTTAGTGATTACACATGCAGTTCAAGCTGAAATCAAAATAAAATCCACCATTGATGTTTAGGGGTGTGAAGGAAAGTTCTGATCAGCAATGTGAATGGAAGAAATAGAAGACTGGAGTCCACTTTACATCAAACATCGGAGTTTATTGTAGAGTTTACGGCCGGAGCATTGGCAAGATCTCCACACGACTTCCTCATGTAAATCCCAAGCCAACACTAAAGGTTACACAGAAACACAGCGCAAATCTACCCAGAGAATATAGGAGTGGCCTATATTCGCGCTCTTTCCATCCTAATCGATCACACACATGTTTAGAGACAAAGAAAGTCTGTTAAATTCATCTGCGCAATTGGCCACACTCCCCCACAGGAAGGCAGGACATTTGACCTGTGCCCTGTTCTAAGTTACAGGCAGGACACATAGGAAAACACTAAAATTCTCCCCTGCACAGATATCATTAAAATATTCTCTAACAGATCCACTCTTTTATCAATTTATTGATAACCAATTAACATTAGTCTAAGAATATTTCAGTCACTACTTAAATCAAATAAAACGTCCTCAGAGTTGTGTGTGGATTCTCATTACATTAATTACATCAAAAGCAGAATAAGATTGAAACAGTCAATCACAATGGTTGATACAGACAACCATAATAGAAAATTCATCTCTCTTCAGTGTTTGATTTCTTTTTGTCAAAAGCACAATAATAACACACATGTAATACAAAAATATAATAGTAAAATATATGTTTCAAAACAAGATCTTTTATCAATTATCACTCAGTTAATCTCATTCATCAAACACAAACTCAAAATCAGCTTACATCTTAAAGATTTACTTCAAGGCAATTACTTATTAAAACACAATTAGAATGTAGGATTATAAGAAATCCAATTGAGGTATAAAATCAGAATCATAAGGGATCCAGTGAAGATTCACAGTTAAGGTATAAATTCACAGTGATGAATCGATCAATCTGTAATCTGTAAAGGTACAGTGTCCACAATCTTTAACATTACTTTATGTTTACTTCAATACACTTATTCAAGAGTAAGGCACTTACTACATACATTTTATTCAAATACATTTGTTCAAAATCTGAAAAGGAAAAGTCAGACATTTTATTGTAACAACCTGAGGAAGGAAAAATCAAAAACATCTGTTCTTTATTCAAGGAAAATCAAAACATCTATTCTTTATTCTGAGTGTCAACTTTAATCAATTTATCAATCGCTGAAAGGAGGTACCCAAGGTGCAGAAACTGCGATGGAGACCCATGGGTCTGGAAGCTCGGCGTCGTACATCAACATTGTGTCATCTACAGTAGAATACCCCACTAGCCTCTGTGGGGCTTGGAGGGTAGTCTTGGCAACCCTGCGTATGGCTAATTTAACTACAGTGATCAAACAGGTCACTAGGATTAGCACAACCAAGATAAACACTGAAACAGTAACAACAAATTTAACCAACCCCGCTCCCCAGGATCCAAGGGTTCCACTTAAATCCCCAAATGTAAACCCATGAGTTTCATGCAATTCTTTTATCCCGTTAGCCGTATCATAAATCATATCCATAACTTCCGGTGTGGCATCAGAGACAAAGGAACAGCACTCCGCACCAATTACTTTACATGCGCCCCCCTGGGCAGCTAAGAGGAGGTCCAGCGCCATGCGATTCTGTAGTGCTACTGTCCTAACTTCTTGCAATTCTTTATGTTCAGCTAACATTGCTGTGTTCGATACATTTAGATGATTTTCCACTACTTTGGATAATGCCATGATTTCCTGCTGACTAACATAAATGCCGTACAAAGGCAAAAATAGGCTCGCTACCTGTTGTCCTTTTGTAATGGATCTGCTGTTCCTGTGTAGAGATGGAAGTATCGCTGCAATCTCATTTGCCTCTACTTTACGGATTAAAGGAATTAGGTAGGCTCGATAGCAGGTGCCATAAAAAACATCATACGGTACGCAGCCATAAGCCCGGTCGCCACAAACTAAGTAAACTCTCTGTGGGAGGGGAATTCTGGCTAATTTTACCCTCACTATGGTATTACAGTCGCTGTGTCCCACATCCGGAGAGGTGTGAGATCCTGCTTCATTCTGGAAACAGATGGACACATTCTTCCATTCATGTACTACAATTGGGGGAACATATATTGAACAGTCACGTGTAGGGGGATTGCCTAGGGGTATTGGTTGCGTACAATCATGTATTTTAACCTCAACAGAGTCCACTGTTCTGGAGCCAAACCAGGGCACAACTGTTACCAAAGCTTCAACCAACAAAGATGCCATGTGTGGTTGTTTTGTGCATGTTGGACTTGTGGAATTAACCGAACAATTAGTTTGGACCAGAGCTAACTGGAATCTGTATTCAAAAGCTAGGTTAATGTATTTCTTCACATATATTAGTTTTAAAAACATCCATCGTTTGAAACCGTCAGGCAGGTAATTTGTATTTACTGTCTCAACAATGAGAGAGACCAGACCCTCGTACTGTAACGGTTTATCAGAGTCTGTTGGATAAGAAGGAGTGTAGCAGTCCTCAGCCTCATCGCTAATTCTGGATGCTATGTCCAGCTCACTAAACCAGCTTTCGTGAAAGGAATTGGGCTAAACATAGGAGAATGCATAGATGCTGGCATATTTTGGCACAGCCGACAGTCGCTAATATTGCGTTCATGTGCGTAGTCTAACATTAAACTTGCTGCAGAATTAGTTTTAGTTCGTTTAAAAGGAGTGATTAAGGCCCTTTTTGAAAAATCTACATCACCTGCTGAGTATTTAAATGGGGTGGATAGATTTGTTTTTCTATCTAAATTTAGCATGCAGTAGCACCTGGATTGTGAACCTGGTAATCTGGTTTCCTCGTTGTACATTTTACCTGGTAATGATTAAGGATAGTAACATTGTCTGTTATAATATTAGAAATATCTTATTATTCAATACCTTATAAATCTGAAAATATCAATTAATTTATTTTGTTTAGTGTGAAAGTGTAATCTGATCTGACAAAATATATTTGTCACCACTATTTAACACATATCTGTTCATCGGAAATATAAAAACAATCATTAATTGTACATCTGTAATCATATGGTCATTCAATTCAAATGTTATCTTTGTACAAGAGCTTAGAAAAAACATGTCGTTCTGACTCGTTCTCCTCCTTTCTTTATGACACAGAATGTCTGGTGTGTGAAGGCATCCTGATACTGTAGATTAGCACTGAGGTGCTGATCGGCTCAAAACTCTTCTTCACCAGTGCGCCATATTTCAAACCCCCCCAATTGCTCTGCTTTTGTGGCTCATTCAGTGAGCACTTTATGATTTCCCAGTGAAACAGAGGCTCATCTGCCTGCATTCCTTCTGCTATCTGCTTGAGAGCAGAGCCTATTCCAAGTGGTACCTCCAGATGCCCCGCCCCGTGATGGAAGATGTTTAGGAAGAAATCTGCCCCTCCAAGAAACATGGAGCCTCTGAAGCCATCGCTCGTCCTGCAGAGTTGTCTGAGCAGAAAGATGAAGAAGCATCCCATCCCATCAGAAAGTTGAAGATTAGAATCCTCTCATCTCGAAAGACCTCGTGCCTCCTTGCCCGTGGTTGGGGGTGCTCTCTGCAGCCAGAGAGTGTGACCCTCTCTCTCTGACCCTTGGCCTTCAGAGCTGTCCTAGTTATTGGGTTAATACTTGATCGAGATGTTTTCCTGAGTGCAGACAACTCAAGGTAATGGATTAGCACATTATCATTCAATTACAAAAATAGGATAAGCCCCTCAGAATTATTACATCACTAAGCCACCAGGGTGGGAGGAGGGGGTCAGGAGGACGGGACTGAACTGACCGCCCAGGGGCAAGGCAGAGGACCAGGAAGGGGTCTCGGGCGGACGGCCCGGGGGCAAGGCAGAGGACCAGGAAGGGGTCTCGGGCGGACGGCCCGGGGGTAAGGCAGAGTCCAAAAAGGGGGACTCGGGCGGACGGCCCGGGGGCAAGACAGAGTCCAAGGTGGGGACCATGGAGGGGCGAAGGCAGCGGCAGGAAGAGTCAGGGGGCCGGGCCCGAGGGCGAGGACCGCTACACTCAGGGGGCCGGGCTCGAGGGCGAAGACCAGACAGCTCCGCAGGCCGGGCAGGAAGGCGCTGACGGGACAGTGCCGGAGGCCGGGCAGGACCCGGTGTCGGAGCTGGTGGGACAGGCCTCGGCAGGATCCCCCACGGAAGAGGACCAGGACACGGGATTGGCAGGACCCCCGGCAGGAGAGCAGTCGGCGGGGCTTCCAACAGTACAGGACAAAGGGTTGGCAGGACCCCCGGCAGGAGAGCAGACGGCGGGACCCCCAACGGGACAGGACAAAGGGTTGGCAGGACCCCCGGCAGGAGAGTAGTCGGCGGGGCCTCCAACGGCACAGGACTAAGAGTTGGCAGGACCCCCGGCAGGAGAGCAGTCTGCGGGACCTCCAACGGCACAGGACATGGGGTTGGCAGGACCCCCGGCAGAAGAGTAGTCTGCGGGACCTCCAACGGCACAGGATCTGGGGTTGGCAGGACCCCCGGCAGAAGAGTAGTCTGCGGGACCTCCAACAGCACTTCAGTAGGGACTTGAGATGGGACTAGAGAAGGGACTAGGAAAGTGACCTGAGGAGGGACTAGGGAAGGGACTACAGAGGGGACTAGAGGAGGGACCAGAGGAGGAACTAGAGAACGAAACTCGAGAGGAGACTCGAGAGGGGAACTAGAGAGGGGACTCGAGGAGGGACTAGAGGAAGGGACTCGATAGGGGACTCGAGGAGGGACTAGAGGAGGGACTAGAGGAGACTCGAGAGGGGACTCGAGAGGGGAACTAGAGAGGGGACTAAAGGAGGGAACTCGAGAGTAGACTGGAGAGGGGACTCGAGAAGTGACTAGAGGAGGGACTAGAGATGGGACTAGGGAATTGACTAGAGGCGGGACTAGAGATGGAACTTGAGAGGTGACTCGAGAGGGGACTGGAGAGGGGACTGGAGATGGGACTAGAGAAGGGACTTGGGAAGGGACTTGGGAAGGGACTAGAGGAGGGGCTCGGGAAGGGACCAGAGGAGGGACTAGAGAGGTGACTAAAGGGGGGACTGGAGATGGGACTGTGGCAGCTGGGGCCACATCTGGGTCTGGCACCAAGGCTGCTGGGACCGGGACTGGGGCCGGAATTGGAGCCAGAATCCTGGCTGAAAGGTCCGGTTCTGGAGCCGGAAACATGGCTGTAAAGTCCGGTTCCGGAGCAGGGACCGTGGCTGCTGGGCAGGGAACCGGAACACGGATCCATGGCTGTGTGGGGTGGTACTGGAGCACGGTACCATGGCTATGTGGGATGGTACTGGGGAACGGAACCATGGCTGCTGGGGCCAGAACTGGGTCCGTAACCATGGCTGCTGGGGGCTGAACTGGTTCTGGAACCCTGGCTCCTTGGGCTCGTGCTGCCAACCTGGCCTTGCGACCCCTTCCTTTAGGAGCCGTTTGGAGGCTCCGTGGACCTCCAAAGGCCAGACGAGTACCAGCGAATGGCTCCTGGACAGTAGCAAACACTGGGTGAGAAGCAGGGGCTGACGCCAGACGGACCACACCGATGCGTGTGGTGTCAAAACAGGAGTTGGGAGACCTGGGTCTGTCAGGATCGGGAAAACAAATTGTGAGGTAATCCAAAAGCCTGGCAGGTAAGAATTTCACCAAACTTTGATTCCTCAGTGTAAGGTGGACTGCTTCTGCCAGAGCAGCATCTCGCTGCTGAACCCTGACCGCTCCTATCCATTGATGAGAGCAGGTAGCCAAAGAAAACGTAAAATCCAATAATTCCTGCTCAAAAGGATCTGCTGGGCCCATATTTAAGGTCGGGTTGTAATGTTACGGTGTGTGAAGCAGGTAGGACCCAAATGCAGATTAACGTACAACTAATTCCTTTATTTCAAGGCTATGCTGACAAATACAGAACAGAACACTCACCGAGGACTTTTTTTTATTTATTTATTTTTTTATTAAATTAGAAAATTCACAATTCAACATTTTCAATTTTTTAAAACAATCAAACATAATAATCATGCATAACATGACAAAAATAAAAGAAGCTTAATGCAATTAGCCAAAATAAGATTGCCAAAAAACAAAAAATTGGATCTTACTTGAATATCCCATCATAGTTAACAAAAATACAAAATCAGAATACGAGAAACAAAAAAGCACTGCTATCAGGCAATCATTTATATGACACATACTCCACACTTTTCACACTAGACCTGTTAGCCAACACTGTCATACCTACACTGAAAAAAGGTTTTCGAGCTGTACTCCATCCAATTTATAATTCCCCTTTCATTCAATTTAACATTATTTGTTTTATTTTTTCAAATAATAATTTGTTTTTCAATATATTTTTTGAATGAAAATATTTTTAATTCAGAGCTCAACTAAGAAATATCCGTTTTGACGAATATACAATTTTAAGGTTACGCATAGGCCCGCACATGCGCATTAAACAGAAAGCTATAAAACAGGACCGTCTTCACACAACCCAGGCCGCCCAGGAAGAGAGTCATTTCTCAGCACGACAGATATTTTCCTTTCACTGGTTGCTTTCCCGAGCTCCCCCTCTGTTGTACCCGCTCTCCTTTTCTCCACCTCCCTCTCCTTGTCCGATTTTCGTCTAGCAATCAGCCCGGTGTTCTCCGCTGAGGTCTTCTTCTTCTTCTTCTTCTTCTCCTCCCACCTGTTTCTTATCGTGCCTCGGCCCCTCTGCTCATCATTAGGGCTCCCGAAGACCATGGCGCCCCCAGGGTCCTCCCCCAGCTCTCCCTCCTCCATTCCGGAAGCCTCCGAGATGTCTTCCACCTCCTCAGGACTCCAACACTTCTTTCCCCCTCCGCTGCTCCCGTCGCCTCTGCTGCTTCCATCGGCGCCGCCGCCCTGCCTGGCACTTTTCTTGCTCTTCTCCACGTTTGGTGCCTTCTCTTCCATCACCGAAGTCCCCGAGATGTCCTCCACCACTGGACCTTCATCTTCGCTGCTGATCTGCTCATGGGGTCTTTTCTTTGCCCCCTCGTCGCCTTCCCCCCCCCTCTTCTTCCTCCTCCTCATCCTCCTTGTCGTCCTCCTTGTCATCCTCCTCCTCTCTCTTTCTCTCTCCTCTCTCTCTCAGCTCCAAACCTGCACTCCCTGGCATAGTGCCCCTGCTCATAACACCTGTGGCACTTAAAGTCTGGGCATTCTCTGCAGATGTGACCCGGCTTTATACATAACCTGCACACTGGAACCTGGCCATTGTGCAGGACCCGAAAGTACTCCGCCCCCTTCACAGTGTCGAACTTCGTGGAATACGGCAGGGAGCGGACCTCATTGTTGAACCTCACTCTCAGGAACCTCGTGCCGTCTGCAATGTCCGAGTCTGGCCACACTCTTTTTTTAATGTCCGAGATGGGCTTAACTCCCCACTCCTCGAGCCTATTTAGTATTGTTTTATCCTGCAAATAAACAGGCAGATGCAGGAACGAGACGGTCACATCGGTGCTCATAATGTTTTTTGCATGCACCGCGGCCCCGTTTACTCTCAACCCCTCCATTAGTTTCATTTTCCCCAGGACGGTCCTCATCGTCACTTCATACTGTTCTCCCGTTATTCTGCATCCATCCACTGTCCCACACTGTTTCTGTATTCCTTTAAGCAGGTCCATCATAGACAGTGCACCTTCCACAACTACTTCCACAGTTAATTCCACACTGTACCTCGTCCTCTCCTTCTTCCCCTCTTTTCCTTCCTCTCCTGCTTTCTTGCTTTGTTCTTGCTCTTCTTCTTTGTCTTTGTCCTTCCTTTCATCCGCCTTGTCACTTGCCCTTCCGCCTTCCATGTTCGGCACCTCCGCAGTCCTTTCCACTCCAGCCGCTGTTGCCATCAAGACACTCGCCGCACCAGATCCCAGCACCGGTGGGGGGGAGCCCGACCGGCAAGGCCGTTAGGGGAGGCCGTGCTTCGGGCCGTACCCAGTTTTTTTGCCTTCGGTTGAAGCCCCTCCGCTGACTGAAGCCAATCGTTTTTTCAATCGTTCTCACTCACTCACTCACTCTTCCTGTTAAAGTTGCACTGAACCGTATGGAGATAAATGTGCGCGTGCAGCCTGCTGCGAGGACAAGCCAATACACAAGACAACCCGACAAAGAGAGACAGAAAACACAGAACTTAAATACACCCAGGACTAATCACATAAACACGAGACAGGTGAGGAGGGAGGAGAAAACACATAGGTACCAGGTGAACACAATTGGGTAATCAGAGAGGGAAACCGACAGAAAGCAAACAGGCAGGAAACGGGGGTGAACACTTTACAAAATAAAATAGGAAACCCAAAGATAGAAAAGGACACGAAAAATACTAACACAGACAAATCCTAACAGGTAGGGGCTTTTCACAGCTTGCCAATCTTACAGGCATCCTCTGCATAGCAGTATGGATAGCCTTAAAGCTCTGTGGTAACGAGAGTCATATTTCTGACCCTTATGCCCTAAGTGAAGCCGTTAGTCTCATCTGACTGACCCAAGGGTTTGGTGCTGGTGTGACAGGGAGGCTTCCAAGTGTTCAGAGCAGACGTCAAGCTTTCAGTTCATGGCTCGGTGGGGGGGGAAGCAGACCCATTTGAGACAGTATCAACGGCTTGTAGAGTTCAGTTTGAGGAATGTCATTCTCTCTGGGAGCAGGAAATGGTGTCCATTCTCGGACCAGACCATTAATGTCATGTAGCGCAGCCATAGCATCTCTGTGACTGCACACAGCCGGACTGTAGTAGGGCAGAGCTGGGTGACTTTTAGTGAAGCCGTCCGAGGAACAACCAACAACAGGAACACAAGGTCATAAATGTCTCTCTTTACCAGTGGCTCAATCATAAAATAAATTAGTGGGAAAAATGTGGAACACTAATCCATCATGTGAAATGTTGAGTTAATTTAAATAATTACTTATGGGTTGAAATCAAATTATCATTAATATTAGAACTAAAGTCAGTTAAAATAGGACTTGCACGGATCAGAATCTAATCAATACACCATTTTCCCAGCTCTGTAATGAAAGGATAACAAGCAGGGATGCAAACTTGTCACCTTTTGAATCCAAAATAGGTCGTTTGTGTGATTCATGTAGATCTGCAATACAAATATTATTGGGGTGTGGGCAAGGTTGCCAACTCTGGGTACCTGGCTGGAGTGAGATTTCGATATCATGGGTTTAATTACACATATGCGCACGAAATGACTGCTATCGTGTCAGTAGCGGGACCTTAGCATATATTTAGGATATATATATAATATATATACAAATGCACAATATTGGACACAGACTATAAAGGGCACACAGTTTCATTCACTAATGAAAGTCAAACACATGTTTGTTTCCACTGTTTTATTGTGTGCCTGTCATGATAAGCAATTAATTGACTTATCGGCTCCCGAGTATTTGTGTTGGGTAATCTATGGTAGGGCTAACCCATACAGTGGTGGGGCTCAAATCAGTATTTGAAATGTAATTACATACACGCTATATCGCCCCATTGACGGTGAAACGCCACGCATGAGGTTTGGATTATTTCCCTGTCTCAATCCAAATTGAACTGTATGAAATAAAAAGGCACATTTGTGTGACAAAATTGACATGCTGAAAACCCAACCCCCGCAGCGGCGCTGTCTGGGGGGATTTTTTTTAAATACTAACATAAAATACACATTCTCTCTTGAGATGAAAAATAAATCCATCTATTACTACACGACATATTTAAATGAAGCTGAACCTGCTGCTCCTCACAGAGGAAAAAGGCTGCGTGAATTACTTTACATTGTGGACAAGGGTGGATATCCCCCATTGTCCTGTGTGTGAAAATGGAAGACAGCCCACACACCTATCAATCATCAAACCGTGGGGTCTTATTTCATTATGTGATGATTTCTATCAACACGTAATGTTGTATCAATGTATATAGAGATGTGTTACCGCAAAATTATTCTCCGTCGGGATTTCCTGCAACAACACCACGCCGTTATCTTGATTCTGATAGGCCAGAATCCATTATCAAAGATGTCCTATTTGAGAAGACGATCACTACGCGACAATCTGCAACCGCGAGCTGTTATGTACCAACATTGCCGCAAGAGCCGCGTTCACACTGCGGTACTTTTCCCACAAAGGTTCATGCGAACTTAGTTCATGATCGCGTTCACACCAAAAAGAGCCGGTACTAAAAGTAGTTAATGCGAACCTTTTTACCCCCTCGAAAGTCCCTGCTAGAGAGCAGAGCGGCTCTTTTTTGAGAAAAGAGCTATATTCCTGATTGGCTGGGCGGATTGCAAACCACGCCCCGTAAAACTCCCAAAAAGTTTTGTGAAGCGGCCATTTTATTATCCTCGCATTAGCATTAGCATTAGCCCAGCGCAGAAACGCAGAGAGACTAACTTATGGCAACACAAAATAAAACATGGGAGCGGTGGAGATGAGGAGGTGTCGGCGTTCTGGCGATTTACTCGGAAGGCTTCAGTAGAAGCTGCTGGGACTCTCAGCAGCTTCTACTGAAGCCAGTCCCCAACTCCGGGGACTTCCGGCCGGGGACTTTGGGCGGCAGTATACGCCGTGAAGTGGTTTGCGGCCTGCCAGTAAATCCAAAGCAGAAGAAGAAGAAGTGACGTCAGCGGCTTCATTTGCCTAATCCACCCCCAGGGACTTTTTCTGGTGTGAACGCGATCTGCGAATCATGCGAACTAAAGAGTTCGCATGAACTAAGTTCGCATGAACCTTTGTGGGAAAAGTACCGCAGTGTGAACGCGGCTATAGTGTACTTCCTCCCATATTATGTGGTCCGGAGTGACTCTTAGGGTGCATTCACACCTGCCTTGTATAGTCCGGTTGAATCGAACCCTGGTGCGTTTAGCCGCTTGGTGCGGTTCATTTGGGTCGGTGTGAACACAGTCCGAGACCTCTGAAGTGAACTAAACAACCGGACTCTGGTCCGCTAAAATAGGTGGTCTCGGAGCGCTTGCTTGCGAACTCTGGAGCGGTTCATTGCTGGTGTGAACGCAGTCCGCACCAAAACATAAGAAGCGCAGTATTTACGTGTCACAAGAACGCAGATATCTTCAAAATTCTTTAGCGAAAGAGTCTTTCAAGACATCCGCGGTTGTTTAGTTAAACAGTAAAGCAGAATTAAGTGTTGAACAGTGTCGTGTAAATTAAAAATTCTCCGTCAGCTACATAAAAGTAAGAACACCTGTCGTCGGTGAAACGCCAGGAGCATTAAATATAATAAAATAAAATAAGCATTAAAAGGAAAAATACATGGATAAAAGTTACAGTGCAGTCTAAAATATGAATAGTTCAATTTAACATTAAAAGAAAAAGTTACATGGATAAAAGTTACAGTGCAGTCTAAGATATGAATAGTTCAATTAAAAGCAGCGACAAAGAGAAAAGTCTTCAGCCTGGATTTAAAAGTAGTCAGAGTTGCAGCGGACCTGCAGGTTTCTGGGAGTTTGTTCCAGATATTTGGAGCATAATAACTGAACGCTGCTTCTCCATGTTTAGTTCTGACTCTGGGGACAGAAAGCTGACCAGTCCCTGAAGACCTGAGAGATCTGGATGGTTCATAATTTAGCAGGAGGTCAGAAATGTAATTTGGGCCTAAACCATTCAGTGCTTTATAAACCAGCAGCAGTATTTTGAAATCTATTCTTTGACACACAGAAGCCAGTGTAAAGACTTCAGAACAGGAGTGATGTGATCCACTTTCTTAGTGTTAGTGAGGACTCGAGCAGCGGCGTTCTGAATCAGCTGCAGCTTTCTAATAGATTTTTTAATTTAAATTTTTTTGAGACCTGTGAAGACACCATTGCAGTAGTCCAGTCTACTGAAGATAAAGGCATGGACAAGTTCTTCCAAATCCTGCTGTGACATTAGTCTTTTAATCCTAGATATATTCTTGAGGTGATAGTAGGCTGATTTAGTAACTGTAAATCACGTACACGTGTGTGTGTGTGTGTGTGTGTGTGTGTGTGTGTGTGTGTGTGTGTGTGTGTGTGTGTGTGTGTGTGTGTGTGTGTGTGTGTGTGTGTGTGTGTGTGTGTGTGTGTGTGTGTGTGTGTGTGTGTGTGTGTGTGTGTGTGTGTTTGTTTGGGGGTAGCCAGATGTTCCTCTTTGTGCCTTTAGGCCATAAAAAAAACCCAATGGTCGCTCTGTGGTCTGCTCAGATTCTCTTCCCCTCCAGAGGTCACACCTGTGTCTGACCTCGGGTGCAGAACTTTAGGAGCAGAGGAAGGGGGAGATTCCGTCCAAAAATGTGTGAAATAGCACCATTTATTTATTTGAACTGTCCCTGACTTGTCTTTAAAACGTTCTTTAAGTCCTGTATTAAGTCTTCTGTTATGTAGCGGAAAATCCCATTTAAAAAAAAAATGAAGAGCAAAATAGTTTAGTTGAAAAAAAAAACTTCTCTGTCTGTTCGGATTTGGAAATGTTTATGATTTATTTTGTGTGCTCGTGAACGAGAGAAGGACAAAACAACATCTATCTTTGAACTGCAATTACTTATCTTAAAAATATTGCAACATTATACTCCTTTAAAAAAAATTGCTCAATTAATTTAAACACATTTATTATGTGCACAATAAAACCTCAACAAGTATATTGATCCTGGCTTAACCAGCGACCTTTACTCTATTGTTCATAAGCTCAGTATTTGACAACTATTAGGATTGTAGTAATGTCTGTATAGACCAAATGTACTAGAAATAATTTGAAACAGTTTAATAAAGAATGTTAAACTATATTTAAGCTGTAATTGAACTTCAACGTATATCAATTATCTGATTCCAGTGGCCAGTTGGAAACAGACAATCAACAAGGTTTTCATTTAGCAGCAACAGCGCAAAAAGTTTCAAATACTGTCTGAGTATCATTACATTACATTACATTGCATTTTGCTGACGCTTTTATCCAAAGCGACTTACAATAAGTACATTCGACCAGGAAGACAGAACCTTGAAGAAAACAGAACCATATAAGTACATCAGGTTTCATAGAGCCAAGTACTTCAAGTGCTACTCAACTGGCTATAGATAAGCCAGTCCTCATGCCTGAGTCTGGTTCTGTCTTATCTTCTTTGTTTCGGAATGTGTTCAATACATTAAGTTTTGTTATTCATTATTACCATATAATACATAGATTAAGAATAAATGAAACAAATAATACAACATTGAGCTGTTTGAGCTTTTCATCTTTACATTATTTATTTATTTTTCTCAAGTCATTTAATTTTGGTGAGATAACTGAAGTTTAGTTCATTTTACCCTGGCTGTGGACTGATTCATTATGAGTTGTTACAACGCATGCACAAGACGGCGGGTAGACAAACAAACACGAAACAATTATACAAACAAACATGAACACTCTCAACAACCAACGGCTTGACAAAAACTCTTCCAGCCTAGTTTTAATCCGAATTAGGGAGACTTTCAGAGGGGGTTAGAGAAATATCTTGTTTAATTATGAGAGCCTTCTTACTCATAATCTTGTGTTCAGCAATCCATATTATGACATTCTCACACCACGTATTAACCACTTTCTTTGGTTCAAAAATGGTAATAATCGCGGAAATAATGACTATATAATTGTTCCTCTCTCTTTGTCTGCATGCGCTCTCCACAGGCGGCGGAGAGTCGGCAACTCAGCAGAAATGCTATTGATTTAAGCAGTTTTTTTTTTCTCTCCCCTTTTTTTCTTCAAAACACAACAGCTAGATGCAGCAATTGATATATAACATTCTCATACCACGTATTGACCACTTTCTTTAGTTCAAAAATGGTAATAGTTGTGGAAATAATGCCTATGTAACTATAGGTTACTTACGTAACCCCAGGCCTCAGAGTAACATGAAGTGAGATGTCTCACTATGGGATGCGCCTCATCGCGGAGCAAACAGAAGCATCAATCTCATTACGCCAATCCTGATTGGCCGGTGATTCTTGACGTCAACGTCAGGGGAAATCACCCCCTATAAGTAGCCTGCGCCACGACGCATGCGTCATTCAAAATAAGCACCTCTTCTCGCTTCACCGTAGCAAGGAGGGCCGTCTGGTGAGACATCTCACTTCATGTTACTCTGAGACTGGGGTTACGTAAGTAACCTATAGTTCTCATTCATAACACTCCGTTCGATGTCTCACTATGGGATATTGTAGCTCCCGTATTGCCAGACGAGCTTATCTCGAAGATCACCGATCAACCAGAATTTAACAGGTGGAGTCCCGACTCAACAAGGTGCCCAGCACTGCTCGGGTCACGCTTGGAGCGGAGACGTCCAGCCTGTAAAAGCAGACAACAGTGAGCGGCGAAGACTCGCTTGCCGCTGCACAGATGTCTTGGATGGGAGACATCCTGGACAGAGCCCAGGATGCAGCCAGACCCTGATTTGAAAGAGCTCGCGGACCCGAAGGTGCCTGCAAACTCTGACTCACAAGGGTCTCAAAGCAATAGCCTCCACACGACAGTGGGAGAACCGTTGCTTAGTAACCGGCTTGCCCCCCTTTAAGGGTTAGCCCAGGACACCAGGAGTTGGTCATTATGACCAACACCCCTGATCTGTCCATACAGGTGCGTAAGCACAAACTGGACACAGCAAATCCCGCTGCTGTTCCCCGTAGGGACCCAGCGGCTGAGGAAATGTCACAATATCCATTGGGTACATGTACAGACAGTGCATGAAAACATTACTGGCTCGCCTGGCGGAAGTCAGGGTCAGTAACCGCACTATGTTAGAGAGACCTGGTGTAGGAATCTCTCGCACTCTGAATAGTGTTAACACCCTATGAGGGAGTCTCACTATATTCAGGTTGTACCACCCACGGGCCAGGCCCATAAGGCCAAGCGCTCTGGGTGTGGGTGAAAAATCTCACCCCCCGCCTGGGACAGTATGCCCCTGTGTAGTGGGAGCTGCCATGGCTGCCCGCACAGCAGCTGATAAATCTCCGCCAGCCAGTACATAGCTGGCCAGTGCGGAGCTATCAGAATAAGTGTGTGGCGTTGTTCCCTCACTCTTGCCAGAGTCTGGGGAATCAAAGCCAAGGGTGGGAACGCGTACAGAAGGCCCGAAGGCCAAACGTGTACGAGTGCGTCGACGCCTAACGGTGCGTTTAGGTCGCGCATCGAAAAGAACAGCTGACACTGAGCATTTTCTCTTGATGCGAACAGATCCACCGTGGCTCTGCCATAACGCACCCACAGCTGGCTCACAATCCTTGGATGTAAAGTCCAGTCTGCATAAAGTGGTGTACCTCTGGACAGCAGATCTGCCCCGAGGTTCGACACACCCGGTACGTGCGTCGCTCTCAGGGAGAGGAGACGCCCGCTGCTCCATAGGATCAGTTTGCGTGCCAGCATGTGTAACTGGAGAGAACGCAAACCCCCCTGGCGGTTTATATACGATATTGTCGTCGTATTGTCTGTCCTGACGAGGACATGGTGTCCTCTGAGAAAAGGCAGGAAGTGCTTTAGGGTGAGGCGGGGTGTGCCCGCTGGAGGTCTCTACTCCAGCCGAGCGGCCTTCATAAATACCTCCCCAACCTGTCAGACATGCGTCTGTGGTGACCACCCTCCGTGACTGGACAGCACCCATAGGCACGCCCCGTACTAGAAAAGTCGGGTGCAGCCAGTGGCGCAGTGCCGTTACGCATTTCACAGTAACCATTACCCTCCGCGCGCCATGACGCGCGGGGTTTAGTTTTAAGGCGGCTACCCAGCGCTGAAACTCCCTCATGTGTAAGCGTCCTAGTCGTACGACCAGGATGGCTGACGCCATGAGCCCCATCAACCGCAGGCATGTTCTGAAGAGAACATGTTTGCGACGCTGGAATAAAGCGAGACAAGCTCTGAAAGCTTTCACTCTTTCCGCTGACAGGCGAGCTGAAAAGGGCACTGAGTTCAGGTGTAACCCTAGGAAGAGTATAGTCTGCGCGGGGCACAACATGCTCTTCTCTGAATTTATTATGAACCCCAGGTTGAGCAGGTGCTTTACGAGAACATTTGTCTGCGTAATAGCCTCGTGCTCCGACTGTGCGAGAAGCAGCCAGTCGTCCAGGTAGGTCGCTAAGCGAATACCCTGTTGTCTTAACGGGGCTATCGCGGCTTCCGTACATCGTACAAACACTCTTGGACTGAGAGACAGGCCGAAGGGAAGTACTCTGTATTCGTAACAGATCCCCTGAAATGCGAATCTCAGATATTTCCTGTGTGGATAATATACTGGGACGTGGAAATACGCATCTTTCAGGTCGACTGATGTAAACCAATCATCTTGTCGCACGAGACGCAGCAGAGATGTGTGAGTGAGCATTCTGAATTTATATCTTTTTAGATATCTGTTCAGAACCCTCAAATCCAGTATTGGCCGGATTCCGTTCCCTCCTCGTTTGGGGACGAGGAAGTACTTGGAATAAAAACCACTCTGACTCTGCTCGGCAGGTACAACAGATATAGCTCTCTTTTCTAGAAGTGAGAGGATCTCTCTCTCTAGAATATGGGCTGACTCTCCTCGGGCTTGTGAATACAAAATGCCCGAGAAACGAGGGGGGGGTGACAGCGAATTGGAGCCTGTAACCCTGTGTTACTGTCTTGAAAACCCAAGCAGATGTTGCGAGCATCTTCCACTGTGTGCTCCTTAGAGCCAGCGGAGATGTCACCTCTCTTGCCCTCTGAGACTCTGTTTGTTGTGTCATGGGGCCCTCTAGTGTCTGAACACGGTGGTACCCCATTTCAACAGTCCCCACCGTTACTGCGCACGCACGTGGCGGTGGCTTCACGGACCCGTCAATAATCCGTCCTTTGAGAGATGCCGTAGCTGCTCTTGAAAGGGAAAGGATTGACGGGCCGCTCTTTACAGCTCTAGCCGGCACTGCGTGCACACGTGGCGGTAGTGCCCTTAAAGCCCCAACCGGCACTGTGCATGCGCGTGGCGGTGGTGCCTTCACAGACCCGTTTATTATCCGCCTTTTGAGAGAGGCCATAGCTGCTCTCAGAAGGGGATTTATGGTTAACGGACTGCTTATTGTCTTTCTTTTCATTTTTTTGAGCTGCACCCTTGGCCGAGGCCTGGATGCGTCAGCGAAAAAGCGTCTCCTGCCTGGGCTGGGGACTCGGGGCGGACTGCGACCTCTGCTGATCTGGTACTCTAGATCCAGCAGGGTTCGGAGCAGCTTGGGCGAAGGGTCGCTGTTGCGGAGGCAGCGGCTGGACCCTTCGAGGGAGACAGAGGTGGAGGGCCTCGTCTTCCTTCTTTTTCGACTCGCACCTCCTCTGCATGGAAGCGAGAGCGGAGCCGAAAATTCCCTCGGGAACGATGGGCATATCCAGCACATCTTCTTTTTCCCGGTCTGGGAGGTTGGTGAGGTTGAGCCATCTAGCTCTTTCCTGCACCACCATGATCCCCATCACTTTGCCCGTGGCCTGGACGGCGCAGCGTTGGACACGGAGACAAATGTCTGTGACCGCTGCTATCTCGTCCAGAGTGGCCGGTCCAGAATCGCTCGACAGATCCTCACAGAGCTCCGCTTGGTACGCGGTTAGCATCGAGGAAACGTTCAGAGCTCTGGTCGACTGGAATCGGTCTGTTTTTGCTGGCAGTGTGGGGTTCCTGCTCGGTGACGGGCCCATCCTCGGTAGGAGGTGGGCTGCCACCAGCGGTTCCATAGTCGGTATGTGGAGCAGGCCGAGCCTCTCCATACCGTCACAGTCAAGGGAGGAGGCACCCTGGATTGGGGCCTTGTTGCTAAAGGGCCGGTCTCTCCACGGGACCGACACCTCATCCAACATCTCCGGGAAGACCGGGAGGAGTTGCCTCTTCGTCCTCGTTGTTTGGAAAAACAGTTTTCCTTCATAACGGGACCTGGAGGTCTCCTTGGCCACTTCGGGCCATGGGATGTCTAGTCTGGCCGCAGCACGTTGACACACGGCTTGTAGGTCCATGCTGAGACAGGGCGAAGCTGGTGTGCTATCGCCCGAGAGAGCAGCCATCGCTCCAGGCTTTGCAGCCTGAGCTGGTGACATGAAGACGTCGTCTTCCTGCTCGTCCGAATCAGACAGGAGGAACTCAGAGGCATCCTCTTCGTCCTCCATGTAATTTAATTCCAGGACATCCTCCGCGGGTGAAACCATGGTGAGGTCCAGCCGGGAGCCCCAGCTTGGTAGCGTGGGGTCCCGTTCCCGCGTCCTTTGCCGCCACCGGGGCCCGGCCTGATATGGCGCGGGAAACCGGTTCCGCGGCTGCCGCGGTTGATGGGCCCCAGGCCGTGAAGGCGAGGGGCTCAGTCTCTGCGGCGGACGCCCCCGTGTCTTGGTTGCCAGCCGGCCAACCAGTGGACATGAGGGGATCCTGTCCCGACAGGCTAGCTTGTCGTGCTAACCGTCGGCGAAGGCTCTTTATGGTGAGGCGGGCACAATGCCCGCACGAGCCGGGGTCGTCGATAGCCTCCTGGGCGTGTTCCAGCCCGAGGCAGGACGAGCACACCTGGTGTGAGTCTGTGCCTGCTATCTTCAACCCGCAGTCGCAGAACCGAGCCTTCGAGTCCCTGACTCCTCTGGTGTGAGGGAGAGAGGCGTCCATGGAGAGGACCCGCTCTTAACAGGTATGTCGAAAAAAGTGTCCCAAACTGTCCTTTATCCGGAGAAAAAGGTAGTGTGGGTATTTTCCTCTCAAAGAATATTACCTGGTGTGGCAATATTCTTTTTTAAATCCTTTTATCCTCCGGGGAAGAAAAAAGAATAAAAAACGTCCTCGCTACCGTGGTGTCGGCAGTGAGGGAAAAAAGCACAAGCTAGCAACTGGTGTGTTGCTAACTTGCAAGTCAAAATCTTACCTTACTTCCAGAGGAAGAAATCGGCGAGGTTGACTATGGTACTTCTTCTGAAAGAGAATAGGGTAGCCGGCTAACGCCCGTCGACCGAAAATTAGCTTGGGTTCAATCTGTGGACTGTTAAGCTAGCCCGGCTACCGTTCGAGATGTGCTCTGAAGCGAGAAGAGGTGTTTGAATGACGCATGCGTCGTGGCGCAGGCTACTTATAGGGGGTGATTTCCCCTGACGTTGACGTCAAGAATCACCGGCCAATCAGGATTGGCGTAATGAGATTGATGCTTCTGTTTGCTCCGCGATGAGGCGCATCCCATAGTGAGACATCGAACGGAGTGTTATGAATGAGAACTGTTCCTCTCTCTTTGTCTGCATGCTGCTCTCCACAGGGGGCGGAGAATCGGCACCTCAGCAGAAATTCTGTTGATTTAGGCAATTTATCCTCTGAAATCTCCTTAATTCGGCAATTCGTTTCAATACAAATCTACGACATTGCTTCTAATTCAGAAACTGCACTTTACTGATGTCCTCTTTCAAAGTTTCTCCGAATATTTGCTGTGTGTAATTGTCCGGTGATTTAATTCCGAGAATCACACACAGAGGAAATCGATGAAATTCGATATTCCGAGGTTATTTATTAGCCCCAAATATTCTCATAGTTTTCACATGGGCCGTGCTTGCTCGTAGGCACCTGCCCCAGCAACAATCACGGGGAAATCGGCCAGGACAACGTCCCCCTTGACACCGATTCCCGAGGTTATAATTAGCCTCCAAATGTAAATGAGAAACACAAAAAAACACAAAAAAAATTGCAGCAGCTCAGTTCTTCCAGGTAAATTTATAATACCGTCAATCCCAAACTCTGGTAAGCCAATCTCAAAATAGAAATGTACTTACCAGCCTCTGAAGATCTTTTGGTATCCTGTTCCGTGACGCCAATTTGTGAAGGAAAGTTCTGATCAGCAATGTGAATGGAAGAAATAGAAGACTGGAGTCCACTTTACATCAAACATCGGAGTTTATTGTAGAGTTTACGGCCGGAGCATTGGCAAGATTTCCACACGACTTCCTCATGTAAATCCCAAGCCAACACTAAAGGTTACACAGAAACACAGCGCAAATCTACCCAGAGAATATAGGAGTGGCCTATATTTGCGCTCTTTCCATCCTAATCGATCACACACATGTTTAGAGACAAAGACAGTCTGTTAAAGTCATCTGCACAATTGGCCACACTCCCCCACAGGAAGGCAGGACCTTTGACCTGTGCCCTGTTCTAAGTTACAGGCAGGACACATAGGAAAACACTAAAATTCTCCCCTGCACAGATATCATTAAAATATTCTCTAACAAGGGGTGCAATTTTAGTTATTTTTCACCCAGTTAATATTCAAGAAAATATCCATCCATCCATCTTCTCCCGCTTATCCGTGGTCGGGTCGCGGGGGTAGCAGTTCCAGCAGAGAGCCCCAAACTTCCTTTTCCCTGGGACATCAACCAGCTCTGACTGGGGGATCCCAAGGCGCTCCCAGGCCAGCGAAGAGATATAATCCCTCCACCTGGTCCTAGGTCTACCCCTTGGTCTCTTCCCAGCTGGACGTGACTGGAACACCTCCCTAGGGAGGCGCCCAGGTGGCATCCTAACTAGGTGCCCGAACCACCTCAACTGGCTCCTTTCGACGCGAAGGAGGAGCGGCTCAACTCCGAGTCCCTCCCGGATGACCAAACTTCTCACCTTATCCCTAAGGGAGACACCAGCCACCCTGCGGAGAAAACCCATCTCGGCCGCTTGTATCCACGATCTCGTTCTTTCGGTCATGACCCATCCTTCATGACCATAGGTGAGGGTAGGAACGAAAATGGCCCGGTAGACAGAGAGGTTTGCCTTCTGGCTCAGCTCCCTTTTCGTCACAACGGTGCGGTAAAGCGACTGCAGTACCGCTCCCGCTGCTCCGATTCTCCGGCCCATCTCACGCTTCATTGTTCCCTCACTGGAGAACAAGACCCCGAGATACTTCAACTCCTTCACTTGGGGTAAGGACTCATTCCCTACTTGGAGTGGACAGTCCATCGGTTTCCTGCTGAGAACCATGGCCTCAGATTTGGAGGTGCTGATCCTCATCCCAGCCACTTCACACTCAGTTGCAAACCGATCTAGTGAGTGCTGAAGGTCGCAGACCGATGAAGCCATCAGATCCACATCATCTGCAAAAAGCAGTGGTGCAATCCTTAGTCCACCGAACTGCAGACCCCCTCCCCCATGACTACGCCTCGAAATCCGATCCATGTATATTACAAACAGGATTGGTGACCAAGCGCAGCCCTGGCGGAGGCCAACCCTCACCGGAAATGGGTCCGACTTACTGCCGAGGACCCGGACACAGCTCTCGCTTTGGGAGTACAGAGATTGGATGGCCCTGAGTAGAGACCCCCTCACCCCATACTCCCGCAGCACCTCCCACAGTAACTCCCTGGGAACTCGGTCATACGCCTTCTCCAAGTCTACAAAACACATGTAGACCGGAAAAGCGTACTCCTAGGCCCCCTCCAGGATCCTTGCGAGAGTAAAAAGCTGATCCGTCATTCCACGACCAGGACGGAATCCGCATTGTTTCTCCTCAATCTGAGGTTCGACAATCGGCCTGACCCTCCTTTCGAGTACCTTAGAGTAAACTTTCCCGGGGAGGCTGAGTAGTGTGATGCCTCTGTAATTGGCACACATCCTCTGATCCCCCTTTTCAAAAAGGCGAACCACCACCCCGGTCTGCCACTCCTTCGGTACTGTTTCCGACTTCCACGCAATGTTGACGAGACGTGTCAACCATGACAGTCCCTCAACACCCAGAGCCTTCAGCATTTCTGGGAGGATCTCATCCACCCCCGGGGCTTTGCCACTGTGGAGTTGTTTAACGACCTCAGTGACCTCCCCCCGGGAGATTGGTGTTGATCCCCCGTCATACTCCAGCTCTGCCTCTAACATAGAGGGCGGAGTTGTCGGGTTCAGGAGTTCCTCAAAATGTTCCTTCCAACGCCCTAACACTCCATCAGTTGAGGTCAACAACGTCCCATCCTTACTGTACACAGCTTGGATGGTTCCCTGCTTCCCCCTCCTGAGGTGTCGGACAGTTTTCCAGAACAACTTTAGTGCCGCCCGAAAGTCCTTCTCCATGTCTTCTCCGAACTTCTCCCACACCCACTGCTTTCCCTCGGCCACGGATGAGGCTGCTGCCCTTCGGGCCTGTCGGTACCTTGCAACTGCCTCAGGAGTCCCCCGGGATAACAAATCCCTGAAGGCCTCCTTCTTCAGTCGGACGGCTTCCCTGACCACCGGTGTCCACCAGGAGGTTCGAGGGTTACCGCCCCTTGAGGCACCTAGGACCTTGAGACCACAGCTCCCCGCCGCGGCTTCGGCAATAGAGGCTTTGAACACCGACCACTCTGGTTCAATGTCCCCAACCTCCACAGGAATGCCTGAAAAGCTCCGCCGGAGGTGTGAGTTGAAGGCCTCCTGAACTTGGGCCTCCTCCAGACGTTCCCAGTTCACCCGAACTACACGTTTGGGCTTACCAGGTCTATCCAGAGGCTTCCCCCGCCACTCGACCCAACTCACCACCAGATGGTGATCAGTTGACAACTCCGCCCCTCTCTTTACCCGAGTGTCCAAAACATACGGCCTCAGGTCCGATGATACGATAACGAAATTGATCATGGACCTTCTGCCTAGGGTGCTCTGGTACCATGTACACTTATGAGCATCCTTATGTTCGAACATGGTGTTTGTTATGGCCAATCCATGACTAGCACAGAAGTCTAGTAACAAACCACCACTCCGGTTCAGATCAGGGGGGCCGTTCCTCCCAATCACGCCCCTCCAAGTGTCTCCATCATTGCCCACATGTGCGTTGAAGTCTCCCAGCAAGACTAAAGAGTCCCCTTCAGGAGCCCCATACAGGACTCTTTCCAGGGTCTCCAAGAAGGCCGTATACTCTGAACTGCTGTTGGGTGCATAAGCACACACAACAGTCAGAGTTTTCCCCCCCATAACCCACAGGCGTAGGGAGGCGACCCTCTCGTCCACTGGGGTAAACTCCAACAACGAAGCACCCAACCGGGGACTTGTGAGTATCCCCAAACCTGCCCGGCGCCTCACACCTTGAGCAACTCCGGAGAAGAATAGAGTCCAACCCCTATCCAGAAGTAAGGTTCCAGAGCCGACGCTGTGTGTAGAGGTGAGCCCAACCAGATCCAACTGGTAACGCTCCACCTCCCGCACAAGCTCCGGCTCCTTCCCCCCCAGAGAGGTGACGTTCCACGTCCCCAAAGCCAGCTTCTGTCGCCCGGGTCTGGTCCGTCGAGACCCTCCGCTTTCGCTGCCACCCTTCTGGCAGCGCACCCGACCCCATCGCTGTTTCCCGTAGGTGGTGGGCCCGCGGGATGGAGAAGCGGAGGTGTTGCCCACGTTGCCTTTTCGGGCTGGGCCCGGCCGGGCTCCGTGGCAAGCCCGGCCACCAGACGCTCGCCGACGAGTCCTCCTTCTGGGCCTGGCTCCAGAAAGGGACCCCGGGCTTCCTCCGGACCGGGTATCCTCACTTCTTGTTCTTGTTTCTTTCATGAGGTCTTTTGAACCAATCTTAGTCTGGCCCCTTGCCTGAGACCAATTTGCCATGGGAGACTGTACCAGGAACACAAGGTTCCAGACAACACAGCCCCCAGGTTCATCAGGGCACACAAACCTCTCTAAGAAAATATATAATAAATATATTATATTCATTGAATGTACAGTAGCTGGATTTTTAAATCCTACCTGCTTTCCTTAGACTTTGAACTGTAATAACCAGGAGAAGATTACAGTAAATCCTGTCTATCAGGTGAGGACAAATAAATAATCCAGGTGGGGGCTCGGTGTGCACAGCACCAGCAAGACTGTGGGGTTTGATGGCCATATATACCATCCTTCCTTCTTTTGACTAACCACGCTTTGTTTGCGTTATTGTCATGAAAAATATGCCCCATTTTCCCCCCTGATAGTCACATTATATAACTAAGTGATAGGATGCAGGCTTTAGATGTGGGAGACATTTATGTACCTATACTGACACCTAGTGGTCTTTACAAGTAAGGCATAACATGATGTGCAATAAGGAGCATCATACACTTAAAGGGGCCCTATTGTGCTCATTTTCAGGCTGATATTTGTATTTTCTGTCTCTACTGTGACATGTTTGCATGCTTTAATGTTCAAAAAGCTCTTTATAGATCTCATAATACCTGTGCTGCAGCACCACTTTTCACCCTCTGTCTGAAACCAGAGCCCAGTCTGCTCTGATTGGTTAGCTGGTCGGCTCCGTTTTGATTGGTCAACCGCTTAGAGATGTCCTGACACTAAGCCTATCAGGTACAATGTGCTGGAGCGCTAGGCAACAGAAGCAAATTTGTTATGTAGTGATGTCATTATGTTAGGGAAATAAATAAATGAGTCCAATCGGGGTGTTTCAGGCAGGGGGGGTGGGAGTGTCTTTGAACTTTGGGAATGTACCCTTTGCAGACCATTTACATGCACAAAAACCTACGGACCACACTACAGTAAGGTGAATCTGAAAAAGGATAAAAGATCCGGTTTGAATTTGCTAGTTGTACAGTAATATCTTCTCTATAATAAATAACTTGCATTTCCCAACAAGTTCCTTATTTTTGTTTCGTACAAGTTTCCAAACATTTAAATAAAAGCAAAAAAAACGTTTAATTACACTCTTCTCAAATAAGTCAAATCTGCTTTGGATAAAAGTTTAATTCACAAAAATACATTGACCAATATAATGAAAATGTACTAAAATGTACTTTAATAATCCATAAAAGCTGGAACATCATTGACAGAAAAACACGAAGCATTATTAGAGTTGGTTTAGTATAATATATTTCAGCTTCAAGAGACATAGAAATCAATCCTTATTTTCCCCATATTTCTTCTATAAAAGACCCATTTTTTTCTGAAGCATTATTATGCAAAAAATGGCATTAGAATATATTATGGGAGCTATGACATCCCAGTGACGGAGTATAAAATTAAGTCACATCAGAGAGAGATTTGCTGAAGAGAAGTCCATGAACAACAGGGCGAACAAAGAAAAAAATATATAATAAAAATAATAATACATATTATAGACCTTGATCTATCATCACTGACATGACAGGCATGGAGAATAGGTGTATGGCTATAAAAGAAATTTGCACTTTTCCACTTGATTTCACTTCAAAACATCTACACTTAATAACTGACGCATTTTCTTCCATGCTCGTTTTTGAATATTTATAATCATACAACTAAAAAGAGGTCAACTTCCATGTCTACGATATTGATATTGAAAAAGATGAAAAATACTGAAGTTCTAACTTTGTTTTCCTTCTTTTCATCGCTGTTATTATCTTTTTGTTTAACCTTCCAAAAATGAAAACGAGGGGGGGGGGGGGGGGGGGGGGGGCTGCTCTTGGGCCATGTAGGCGGCTCATGGACACTTTTTTTTTAAACTTTCAGAGGCTTTTATCATCATAAGTTTGTGGCGTTTGTTGGTGCAGAAAATGGAGACTGTCCGTTCTGGGTTCACACTGAAACTGAGACACAGAGGAAGGTCCTCGGAGGCAAGAGAACGGTCTTCTCTCTCTTACTGTCTTTTCCATCTCACTCTTTACTCTCCCCATCTCCCTTTCTCTCGCTGGTGCAGGTCATCCTCGTCTTTGATAGGAGCAGTTCAGCTGATTCTCCGTGTATGGCTGATGGAGGGGGGGGGGGGGGGGGGGAGTGGGTGGGTGGGAGGGGGGTGGGGGTGGGCTGTTGGAATGCTGGCACGTTCCAATCAGAGCAACAGTTCTTCATTACAGCATTTCTGCAACACAACAAAGTTATTTAGTACACATTCAGCCTGACAGAGACTTACAAGCGTTCTTAGCCCTTGATGTGGCCATTAAACAGACAAAGACAAAAAAGATGTAGCACTTAAAGGGTTTCACCTATTTCAGAATCAGAATACCTTTATTAGTCCCACACAGGGGACATTTGCATCGTTACAGCAGGAAAGAGCCACAGACAGCTTAATGTTACATGTGTTAAAAAAAAGTACTAAGTTATTATATAATAAAAAAAATAAAAGTAAAAAAAATACTTATCAAAAGGGTTAGTATTTATCAAAATACAAATCCTGTAGCAGTTCTTAGGATTTAGCAGCCAGGTGCACCTGAGACTAATGCACCAGCACTTTCAATGGCTCTGCTTATTTATAGCAAATATATCTGTATTGTTCTTATTGTTTTGAGTATGTGTCCTTGTGTTTTATTGCAGCCCCTTTGTATAAGTTCAATTAAATGTAATGCCCTCTAGTGGCCGGTGAATGGCATTACATCTGTTGGAGGGAAACGTAGGAGGAAAACATTTAACTCGGGACATTAAAAGCCACGACACAAAGCTAATATTTTGGTCTTAAAAAGGTGAGAAATGCATTCCCAATATATATTCTTAGAATTAAGATGAAGTCAATTCTGTTTACATCGCTCAATATGACAAATGTGCCTTCAGGGTCTTTACAATATGTAAAACATAAAAGGACCCTCTATCCTTACATAATCGATTTGGATAAGGATAGAATCCTAAAAGAAAACCCTTTAAAGAGTTACAAATTGAAGTAACCTCAGGAGGAGCAACACATCTACTATGAAACCATCATGAAATATATATACCATTTGAATAGAATAGACTAATATAGTACAAGTGAAGAACTACGTTCAAAATATAAGTGGTTGTTAATGTGCTTGAGATATTCTTGATGTTCAGAATTTGTATCCTCCTGTTTTTTTTACGTAGCTTACTGAAATGAAAAAAAACGACACTCAATATGACACAATTATAAATAGATTGCACAGGTGCAATAATGATGTATTAGCCGAGCGGTGACACACCTAGTACCTTGTGTTTCTTGCTTTTCTGTGGTTGTATCTTTATGATTTATTGCACTAATTGCAATAAAGCATGGATTTTCCTCTTGGACAGCAGCATCAGCTAAATGTGATGTTACGTAACCGCAAGAACTTTAAAGACAATGACAAAACATTAAAATGACTACTTTTAAATTTGATTCTTAATACAGTAACTTCTTTGTAAACTTTTATGGAACCGTTTAATGTTTTGGTTGGTGACATGTTTTATGTTTTTTATTAAAAGCAAAATGGCTGTCATGGGCAGTGAGGGCTGCAGTTTGCTCTCAGGCTGTGAAGAGTGGAGGTAAACCAGTGGAGTGTTTTCACAGCAGGCATGTTGGCTTATGATATTTACAAAGCACAGAGGTTATAATCAAGATTACGGATGGCTATGCTCCAAATAAATGTTCCAGGGCCTTATGCAATCGACTGCAGCTCGCAGGCATGACCAACCAGGGCACTAACGTGGAAAGCAGCCATGTTCAATGTCATTGGTTACACCTGCTTTTTTGTTGCTGTGACGGTCTGCTTTGAAAAGAGCTTATTGTGAAGTCTGTTAAAGTTGCATTCAAGGCCTCCAGCTGGAGTAACATCTAGTAAGTACAGTCCTAGACTTCAAAGTTCTAAAAGACAACCTGAAGCTCAATTACTCAGTCTATAAAACTGTAATGGCAAAGTAATGCAATGATAAAACAACATGTGGGCACATCTGCCTCAACACTGTGCAGCGAAGAAACAAACTATGTGCAAAAAAAGTATTAAAAAGATGCCTGTAACTATTTTAACAGCAAGTCAGGTTTAAAAACTTCAGCACAAAACTGCAAATGCTCTCCGAGCCTGCATCTTTAGAATCAATATGCCATCATATCAAGTATCAGCTTCATTTCAATTTCTGTCCGAGTGAATACAGCGGCAGCTAAAATCAAAGACTGCAGCTCATGAGGTCAGCAAACTGGAAAATGCCCATGTTGTACAAAGTGAAGGGTCCCATTAACTCTCAGTCTGTGCTGTCCGAGGCTGGCACTGTAACCCCTCTCTCTCTCTACAGTGAATGAGATTGTGTGTGGTGAGCGGTGGAACAGTGGGGCTGTAATCCCATTAGTGTTGGTTCATTGAGCCGGCCAGTGTGTGAACGGAGCAAGGTGCGGGGGGGGGGCAGACACCGCCCCGGGGCCTGCTGACTGAGGCCCCTCTCTCTCACCGGACCACTAACTGACCAACACAGATGGATTCAGACGGGGAACGCAGTGGGTGGCTCAGTGACCCTGATGTCTGGGCCGGGCACAATAGCACTGTCTGTTCACTAATCTCCTGTTATCTGTCATATCAAATGTTTGATTCCCCACCCAACCTGCGAGTGAAAAGTGGAGGTGGGTGTACCATCTCTGCTGTTTGGCACTATGGGGTTTTGTTCTGACAACAATGCCCAAAATGTGTTTTCGGAACAGTTCAGATGTGTTGAAGGTGGGCTGTCTGAGGTACTTCGCCATGGTTAGGGTATCACCTACAGTAGAGGGCAGTCAGCACGCCCCTACTTTAGATAGACAGACAGGAGATTTGATATGGAAGCAAAGCAGCATTTAATAGAGTGGGTGCAACACTAATACCAATAACAGCAAACATGTTATATTAGAGAGGGTTTTATGACCATGGTTAACTTCCTAATACTAGGTCTAAGAAGCTTATAATACATAATTAAAACAACAAATGCCTAGATGTTTTTTTTAATCAAGCCAGATATTGAAATGGTAATCAGATCTTTTGTTGTTTTGTATTTGAAGTGTGTTTTTATTCAAATAACCACTTCAAAATGTTTGGCTTTTATACCAACTTCGGGGTGAATAAAATAAATGTATATTATTAACACAAACATACAAATGAATCGAGGCAGCAGTAGAACAGCAAATCCCCTGTGCAGTGGGGTACAATTACTATTGTTCCTGGTCTGGTATAGTGTATACCTAAACAGATATGAGTTTTTCGTTTTGATATCGATTTCTCCAAACATATAGTTATTATTATGACAATGTGAGACTGAGATCATTGTAATTCAAAGGTTTGTCAACTTAAATAAAAAAGGGCTCAGCTACAGGACAGCAGGCCACACATGGTTAAAAGTCGGCATGTATGACACTTGAGCAAGATGTCAGCCATTTGTTGTCAAGCTATTCTTTTAACTACATTAACTACTACATTCTTAGTGTCTGTATATATAAAGGTCTACACGTATAACACCATGATTGCCTTTGAGGAGACGCAGGTTTTTCCAACCAGCCATAGGGAACAGATTAGGCTATTTCCTTCAATGTTTGGAAATACTGACACCCAGCGTATTAATCTCCATGTGAGGCTGGGGAAAGGTCATGATTTGTCACGAGACATGCTCAAACTAGTGAACCTCAAGTCATCTTTTAAAGGAAACTTTCCACTTCAGGGTGGAAACATTCTGACTGAGACTGAGCGGAGGGTTAACTGGGGTGAAATGTTATCAGGAGCGCATAATAACCCCTGACCTTCTGCTAATGTGGCCAGCAGCTAAAATAAGAATTGGGAAGTATAACAAAAATATACTGTGGGAAGATACCAAATATTTAGCCACACAACTTATACTAAATAAGCTTTTCCTTGAGCATTTCTGGCTGCTAACAGATATGCATAATGGAATTACCATATGTATATAGTGACAGAAGTTGCCAAGCTCCAGCTAAAAAATAGCATGTATAATCTTAAAAGCAACTGAATGTAGAAATACGTCCTTACACTTACAGTAGGATGGAAACAATGAAGCCAATATTTACAAAAAGATCTTTAAGGATAGTAGATGACATGTACTGTCAAGCAGCAATCCAGCGCCTATTATCATTATTGCATCACATACAATGCAGATCATTACCAGGACAGCTTAAAATAAATCGACTCGTTTCTATTTAAGAAAGATTGATGGGAATACGCAGCCTGATTTGGGCTGCTTTCAGCCTTCCTCATTAAGTGTCCGGCCTAATAATAAAAAATGCTGTAAAACGATTACAAAATGAAGAAGCGATACTCATTTTCTCTGGTAAACTAATGACAGATTTGGATTTCCTCAGACTCAACCAGCAGCTGCAGTCTGCTGAGGTCCACATTTAAAGCCAGCCATCATACAGTGACTCATTCATTCAACAGCAACAAGGATGCAGAGGAATTGCTAATGCAAGCACTTCACACGTTTGAAGGCCGACTCGGGGGATGTTGGCATGTCCTGAAACATTTACTGGATCTGTAGCCAATCAGCATCGAAGCAATGCTTTTCTCTGTCACGAGATGACAACTGCTGTCATCTTGGAAAGTGACACGACTTGTCCCACACATACGCCTTATAATAGATGTCTGATCTGTTGTCACGTGGAATAGTTCCTCTTCAGATAATGACTACATTTATAACCCAGTACACAGAAGAAGTACCCTGCAACTCCCATAAACTGCACTAGAATGACAACAAATAAAAACCCTTGATATATAAACAGTGGAAAACACTTATTGGGATAATTTTTTGAATGGGTGAAATTGATGGCATTGCCATTTATTTTATGTTTGTATATTTATTTCATGAATATAGAGTAATTCATTTGACAGCGCTTGTATTTACTGGCTCACTCCCAAGTATTCTGCCTTTGTTCAGGTATTATCAATCCACTTGACGAGGGCGGCATCAGCCACAGGTACTTTCCTTGTGCAAACTTGTTTTCTGTAGGCTGCACAAGGTAGGTTGAGGAACACCAAATGTTTGGCTCCTGAGGCCGCTATGGGTTTTTATTGGGAGAAGATTACTTTATCTTTCCGGTCAGGATTTCTATGCGCACGAAGCACAAGCCTCAGGTAGCCGAGAGGCAAAGGGTTACAGCGGGGCAGAGCATTAAGGGAGTAAATAAAGTATAATATAATTCTAAAAATTACTTACATTTTCCTTATTCGTCTTTTACATGTTTTGTATGAAATTGATACTATAGGACTATTTCCAAAGCATTTGTATAGACTTTTTGATCCACAAAACCTTTACTCCGTCCAGTTCAGGTGTTTATGTGAAGTGAGTTCATTTAGAATAAATGGAACCAATAGCAACTTTCTTTTTTTGTACCATTTCCCAGTTATAATATCTGTTGCACATCTACTCTCCATAAGGGGGGGCTCTCTCTCTCTGAATCGCTCCTCCCGAGTTTCTCCACTCCCTCCTAGCTTCTCAAGTCCTCCTTAACGAGCTCAACAAGGCCCACTGGTGACGTGATGTTAAATCAGATTCATTTGACCGCACTTCACTGCAGGCAAAGAGACCCATAATAGACTGTGATGAACTAAAAGTGAGTAGCATCATGTGGGATGACATAGAAAGATCAAAGCTCTTACGGCCCCTACACACGGCGGCGTGCGTTGCCGCTTCAACGCTTCTGCCCATTCACTTTGAATGGGGTGACGTCACTATTCGCCGAACTGCATTGTGGGAGCAAAGCGTAGCTTCTCTCGCGGTGCTCGCTGCAAAAGTAGAGCAATGTTCTACTTTTGCCGCCTCGACGGAGGCGTCAGCCAATCAAATCCTGCGTATGCAAATCTGACAGTACAAGCGCTAGCCAATCAAACCGCGTGTATGTTGGGAGAGCCAGACCGCAGTTATTTCCCATATGTCAAAAAATGGAGGAGAAAATGATCGTGGCGGTAGGGAATCACCCGGTACTCTATGACCAGTCCCTCTTTACATACAGGGATACAAACCGGAGGAGCCAGGCATGGGGGGAGGTGGCAGAGACAGTGGGGGAAACTGGTAGGTTTTCGCCTGTTTGGGGAGTTTATATCCAGTGTACTTCGTTTGAATGGACAGCTAGCAAGCATAGACAGTATATTTAGCCAGCATGGATGTAGCATGAATGCTTTGCTTTGTCTGTCCGGGGCGGGACATTCATGTGATTGGTTGTTGGTCGCGTTGCTCGCGTTGACTTCCCAAGCTCAAGACACGCCCACCACCAAGCGGCAACGCACGCCGCCGTGTGTAGGCTCCGTTATGCAACACTAATTAACCTGACAGCCAGCCTGGGCATCATGACCTCACAGAAAGGTGAGCTCCTGGGCCTTTGTGACTAGACTATTGGAAATGTTACACACACACACACACACACACACCTGGCTCAGAGCTGCTGCAGGGGCTGGAGGGGTCTTTTAAAGCAGGACACAGTTGGATTTCTTTTTCGCCTTCTTCTTTTCCACTGGCGTTTTCCTATTTATCTGTCTGACCAGGTCATAGAAGATCTGAGAAAAGAGGCGACAAACAAATATTTCAATTATTGAACATCAGTCAAATCATATCTCCTCTTTCAAACAAGGCAGTTCCAAACACACTGTGGCGCCTTTAAGAAATCACTTGAGGCCTCATTACTAAATGGATTGATGCTTACACACATTTGGTTTAACAAGGGTGTATTAAGTATAATCCGACTGAGCTCATTAGCACTTGCATCTTGGATGAACCATACCAGTCTTTGTTTACAGAAAACTCAGATGAGGTTATTCTTACAATTAGGTTAGCGTTTCAATAAATCCCTGAGCGATAAAAGTAATATGGTAGCTGCTCTTTGAAGATGTGTGGGCAGGTTAACCAGTGGTTAGTTTCTGGGTGTACTCACATCGAGCACGTTGATCTTTGACTTAGCAGAGGACTCTAAAAAGGCACAGTGGTTCCACTGTCTGGCCAGGTTCTGGCCCTGCTCCTTCCCCACCACACGCTCATCCTCCAAATCGCACTTGTTCCCCACCAAGATCATCGGCACCTGAGGACAAGCAGAGGAAAGAGTGTGAGCCGCGTGTGTGACTTTGTGTCATAAAAATAGACTTAACTTCATACATGCAATATAAATAGCATTCTCTCTTTTAAAATATGTAATTCATATAACATAGCGGCATAGTGATTATCTCAATACATACAAAATTGTCAGCACCGATAAGTGGAAAAACAACAGATCTGAAGCCCTGAAAGATGCTAATTGAACACAGATGTGTCCTGCAATTATTTTCAGTGGTAAGCCCATAGGTTCATAAGTAAGCCCATACAAATAAACAGAGAAAGTAGAGAGGAGTATTTGTGAAAATGCCAGGAATTCTACGTAAAGCTTGGATATTGCAAAAGTGCTGTACATACGAACATCAGTGTGTTCGATAAAGAAACTCTTTTAAAAGCTGCTGCCTGCCCCTTGAAAGAAAGCTCTCCTTAAACATGACTGCCGAGCACACTGCGGACATAAAAGTCTATATCTGTCCAGTGCAAAGTATTGACATAGGGAAGGAGGAAGTGAGAGTATAAGCAGGACAATATGCACTCACACGCATCCTTAAAGTACACAGTGGAGACATTATTATTATTAAGAGCTTATTCATTTCCATTTGAAGTAGAATTACAGGGTCACAAAGAAAATCAATCCATCCCTGTGGTCAGGCAAACTAATCGTTTAGGTTACACAACGGGGACACAAGAGATTAAGAAATCAATGTGAATTTGCAATGATTGCAGTTTCTTTTGCTTCTTTAGAGAAGGAAATCCTAAGCTGGGAACACAACCACTGACATGTGCAGTTGGTTTTGGAGTCTCCCAAAAACCAGACACTTCTTCTTTTGTGGAACAAGTCAGATGTTTTACCAGCCAAGGTCAAAAAAACAAAAACTCTCTGAGGAAGAGAGAATATTCCGGGCATAACATCGGACCCTAACTGTCACAGTGGGCCGAGTCGGGGCAGCCAGGGTGTCGGGATGCGTCTCATCCTGCCTGCTGTTTCCTGACCGTCTATCTAGGGAGCATGCTGGCCTGAGAGGAAGTCATGGCAGCCCCGCCCGGCCAGGATAACATCGCTTTCCTTCCTGAATTTGAACATTTCAGCTGGATTCCACGCTCTGGCTGCTCTCTGGAATTACATGATAGTGTGTGTGATAGACAGTGTGCGATCAGTCTGCATTTAAACTTGGCTTTACTAACCAGCCACCGTCAAATTGTATGGCAACAGAAAAAGGCTCAAGTCTGAGAAAGAGTTCAATGTTTGCCTCAGTTTTCCAGGGGTTCACAGGGTGTGTGTGTGTGTGTGTGTGTGTGTGTGTGTGTGTGTGTGTGTGTGTGTGTGTGTGTGTGTGTGTGTGTGTGTGTGTGTGTGTGTGTGTGTGTGTGTGTGTGGTGAAGCATAACAGGCAAGAGACGTAATCAGCTGGTGGAAAATGTAGCAGGCAGCACAACAGGCGCCAATAATATATCAGCTGGGGAAATCTATTTGTGGTGGTGAGACTGCAACAAATAAATCCATGAATGGGAAATCCTGCCTTCACTCCCTTCTCATGGTCCAGAAATGACACTTAGACATGTCTGGTGGAAAAACTGAATGTCTGTAAGCAACATGCTAGCACCCTGACATGCGCTAACTTGTTTAAACTTGAGACATTCTTCTACCCACAAGGCTACTGTTCAGGGGTCGTTTTTGACAGCGGTGTGGCCACGCTCCTTCAGAAGATGTAACACTTTTCAAAGCACTGGATGAATATTCCAGGATCCTTTTTTTCCTTTTCTGCCTCGCTCTCTCCGGGCTGTGGGGCAGACGACAGGAAGCTGCGATGTTTAGATTAACCCCGTGGAGGTTGCTGCTTGATGTTTGATATCCAAACAAGCCCACTGCACTGCTGAATGACATTTCTCCCAGGGGTCCTGGGAGAACCAGTGGTATGCCCTCCTAACACAAACTGTGAGCCAAGCTGGAATAAAAAGGATGGAGAGAGGGGATGGTAGGATAGAGGTATGCAGGGAAGAAAAAATGTTCAGAGTCAGCAGCATTAGCAGACTGGAGGAATCCGTGCAGGCCACAGAGAAACCCTTCAGACGCTGTTAACATGCTACAGACAGGTCCCGCCCACAACGGCCTCCTAAAGATCTGACTGTGGGGAACGCAGAAAAGGGGAGTACAAAGTACCCCAAATGAATGGATCTGTGAGTCACAAGCATGGAGTCAGGCATTAGTACCATCCGAGTCACACAAGTAGAGACGGAGATGGACCCAGAAAAATCATAAGATCTTTCTTACATAACAATTGTAGAAAGAAGTAAAGGGAGTGAGCTCTTAATACACTGGTGAGTGCTCACCCACTTCATTCTCCTCTTCTAATTTCACCCTACTGTGTTGAAATGTGCAGTCATTAAAGGCTTGTTAATTGAGCTTGGACATTTCAAGTGAGTCTGTACGTTTTGCCAGCTTTGCAGTCAATTGTGCGTGGAAAAGCCGAGAATGAGAACAGCTGCAGCAGCAACCAGAATGTCTGCTTTAGAAATAGTTTTAAAGCTTTCGCCAAATAAAAGAGACCTTTTTAAGCATTTCCTTAGGCGGTGCATTCCTGCAAAGGGCAAAGAGAGATAAACAGATGTGCTGGTCATTGAAGGTAAAAGCTTGAATCACCAGCGGACTGATAGCTAACGGGTGGCCATAGTACCCAGATAAGAACAAACCTAAGAAATGTTGAGGGACCTCGACTGTTTTCTTGCAGCCACTGATCCTGCAATCCATCTGTTAGCCTGAGGCTAACCTCAGCTCTCTAACCACGTACGCTCTAATGAAGCACCACAGCCTCACGATCCAGTGTGTTTCTGATGAGCTGAAGCTTTCTTTGCACATCGTCCCTGACAGTCCAATCACCCGCACAGAGTGCCAGACCACAGTAAGACCACAAGGAAGGCCATAGAGAAGAGGGGGGGGGGGGCAGAGAGTAACAGGAGTTAACTGGCACAGACACAGAGAACGGGAGCAAGAGAAGGACAAACCAAAAGATGGACACAGAAGATTTGAAAACTTCAGCTACCAGCTGCAGAGCTGCTTTTTAGACGGTTGATAGGGAACAGGGAGAAAGCAAGGAAAGGAAGAAGTAAGGAGAGAGAGGGTTATGGTAACATTCACTCTCTCTTGAGATCACCAAAAAAGGGCATCTGAGATCCTGCTGACGCACTATCTGGGCCAGTAGAGAGTGCATGAAGAGCGTACTCACTCTACTGCCTCACAATTCACCAGATATCCAACAAATGGAAATATGCCTTGAAGAAAAAGCAAACCAGGAAAATAATGACGTGACACGTCTTCTTTTGATTTGCTCCGTTACAGATCCAAGCTGAGGGGCACACTTGGAGGGGAAACCACAGTGCATGTCTGTTAAAAGTAAGACTAAAGAGAAAAAGACATTCCCCTCCTTTGTACTGGCCTCTTAGCTTAGCGGGGACTCTGGCTCCGTCCATTTAAACAGATGAAGTAAAACCACAGAGACCTGCGTGACGCTAACATTAGCTAATGCTAGGCCGAGTACAATACACAAGTTTCAGTGAGTTTCCTTATTGTTCTCACTATATAGCCAACAGACGTGACACCGAGTGCATTATGTTTAGGTAATACAAATGTGTAATTACTGGCATAAGATGCAGTGATTACAGTGTTGAATAGTATCCATAGCAACAGTACAAGCAGGTCCTGATCAATGTAGGCGGCTGAGAACAGAGAAGTGCAGAGCTTGTTTCTGTGCTGTTCATTCCCTGTGGCTCTACAACCCATTTAACCATGATAGAACATGAGAAAAACGTCTGTGAAAATGCGAGGAGCTGATGTTAATATGCTAAGTGCAGACTTACATCCTCTGTGTCCTTTACTCGTAGAATCTGTTCTCTCAGGTCCTGCAGGTCGTTGAAGGTGGACTGTGCTGTGATGGAGTATACCAGGGCGAAGCCTTGGCCGTTCTTCATGTACAGGTCCCTCATCGCCGTGAACTGCTCCTGCACAGCAAGATAAAGGGCAAAGGCATGAGCTCTGTCATATTTCCTCTTAGCATCCATTGTTAATGTCCATTACAACTCATAATCACAATATTGTGACCTGCTCTGAGATTCAGCACATATAGTGACAGATTATGTGTGGTGGGGTGTTGCTGGATCTCCGTCAAGTCTCTCCACAGCACACTCACACCATTGTGCAGTGTGTGTGAGAAATACCAGCACCCCACGATTGTCCACTAGAAACGGGCATGAACATGCATGTTGCTTCTGCATAATCAACATACATACATACAATAACCTTTGACACGTACACTCTTCTGCTGGATTAAAGATGGAGATATTCCTGACAACAAGACTTTGAGTATAAAGACATGCTGTAAGACTTTAAGCTCAATTCTAACAACATCAGTTTACAAGCTATAGTATATTGACCATATTCACCATCTTAGTTCAGTATGTTAGCATGCTTACGTCAAGGATTTGGTTTCACTGTAAATCTTGTGCATATGTAAAATACATTTGAAACATACAATGATGCTCAATGAGATTTGAAGTGACCAGTTAAATCGTAAGTTGATCGCTAACAGAGAGGTGAACATCTGCACCACATATCATGGTAATCCAACAAATAGTCATTTCACTCAAATCTACAAATGTCCACCTCAAGGTAGCGCTAGGGAAACGTGTCAGGGGATCAAGTCAGTAGGATGAATGTCTTTATGGAAAAACATAACAGTGTTTCAGGTCATAACTACATGGCATCTCAGCTGGTTAAGTCTTTGACAGCATAGTACTTCTCAATGTTTCTTACAAAACCCACCCACCTCAAGCCTGGGATTTCTGTTTTACCCCAAAATAAATCACTATCCTAGAAGAAAGGAGTTTCCCATGACCTATAATGTGGTCAATACAGTGGTGCATGGAGTGGATAGAGACTTCAGTGGTACAGGGTTCACTTACTGTGCCTGCTGTGTCGAGAATTTCAAGCATACATTGCTGCCCATCTACCTCCACTTGCTGGGAGAAAAAAGGAAACGGATCATGTCAAGCTGCATTTCAGGTCAATGGGCACATCATAGTCTATCATTAAAATACTGGAATGAATACATGCCAAGAGGCAGATACAACAGTGGAGGAGATAATGAAGGAGGAGATAGTAAGGCTGCTCAATTAAATCGTATTTTAAATCGTATTTTAAATCGCGATTACGATTATGGCTTGCAACGATTACGAAAACAACGTAATCTAAATCAACTGTTAAAAACATACTGTTCTCCAATAAATGGATGTGTCTAAGTCAATGAATAATCGAATTTAATAATCACGATTACAATTAGTGACCCAAATAATCGAGATTATGATTTTTGCCATAATCGAGCAGCCCTAGGAGATAGTACATGTAAAAGCACAGGAATTTACTAAAAGGAGAGAAAAAAAAAAAAGAAGGATGAAGGGAGTTAGATGAGAGAGAATAATATCATGAAGTGAACCTGAAGAACAGCTGCTAACAATCCCTCCTCAAGGGACACTCACCTTTCTGTACGAGTCTTCTATTGTAGGGTCATATTTTTCCACAAAGATTCCCTGTACAAACTGAACTGTCTGTAAGAGAAGACACAGAGGAAGACAACGTCAGATCAATGTGACCTCCCGGGCCACAGCAGCGATATATCCAGAGTGGCAAATGTGTCCCCGCTGCTGGGCTGTCACAACAACACGGCCAGGCACTGAGGAAGAGGGTGTTTGTGATGTTGCCAGTCGGAAGACAAAGTTCAACAGAAGCCCAGCACATCTCTGATTCATCGTATAGAGACACACATGACATTAGGCACTGCGCCTGCCCGTGAGTTTACATTAAGGTGGACCGAGTTCACCTGATAATGTCTGAAGGCGTAAACATGTCCGCCTGCCAGTTTCAGAGAGATTAGCGCGACTGCGACACCTGGACTAAGTTAGCTCAAAAGAACATGTAATATTTCAGACAATTATAGCCTTCTGAAAATATACAAAATAATTGGGCAACAGGATATTTAAAAGTTAATTAAGACTTTTCTTAATGATAATATTGGCAAGGCTAGAATAAGCATAACTGTATTCCTAATACCATGAGAAATTTTGTTTATCTATACTATTTTACTTATAATAGTTCATTTATATTACTTGTATTGTTAGTATTACTCAACAAGTTATAGTTATTACTCTATATAAAAAAGGTATTCTGATATTTTTACGTTTTTTTTGTACTGAGCATTTTCCGGGAATGCAGACATTTGTTAGGAAACACAAGCATGTTACCACCCACAAAAGAAAAGCAAAAGCAAAACTTTTATGGTTAAAAAAGAGGATCAGACAGTTTCACATGTGGTGTTGTGGCAGCCAGTGTCAAAAATTCCCTAAATGATTGAACTAAAAAGTTTTCTCCAACAACTTAAAGCAATATTAGGTTTTTGTCGTCCCAGCGAAGTACAAAGGAAACACACTGCAGAGGTGTTAGAGTGGGAGGGGGGCAGGAAGGGGTTCAGGAGGGAATACTCACCAGAGCAGACTTGCCCACACCTCCAGAGCCTAACACCACGAGCTTGTATTCACGCATGGCGGGTTTGCTTCACCGGACAGCCCAACAATCTGCTCTGGACGAATGAGGAAAAGCAAAATGGGAGAAACAAGATGAGAAAAGGGTGTAAAGATAGAGGAGAAAACAAAACAAGATCTAATTTTTCAAAACAAAGGAATTTCCCAGTCTCTGTTCTCAGAGTTTTTCCCCTCAAGAGGAAGGATTCTAGTCATTCCTGGAACTTATGGACAAGAAGCAGCACCACAATGGAGGGAACACCCATAAGTGGAGCTGTTTCAGGGTGGAGGAGGTGAATAGTATGTGACCCCTCTCTAACACAAACCAGCTGTGGGGTGTGTGTGTGTGTGTGTGTGTGTGTGTGTGTGTGTGTGTGTGTGTGTGTGTGTGTGTGTGTGTGTGTGTGTGTGTGTGTGTGTGTGTGTGTGTGTGTGTGTGTGTGTGTGTGTGTGTGTGTGTGTGTGTGTGTGTGTGTGTGTTCTGTATAACTTCAGAACTTCTTTGCAATTTTTTTTACTTTTACTTGTATTAGCAACCAACTTTTTGGAGTAAAAACCTTCCCCTTTTTGCACTATCAACAGAAACATGACAACTTGTCAAACAAACACCATACAAAATGATTTAAAGACGAGATAAGACTATTTTCAAGATTGTTACACAGTGATAACTGAAATAGGGGACCAGTGTACACTGATATTATTTACTTGCTTCCTTTCTTGCAGAAAATACTTCCGGTTTAAGGATCCGGTTCTTTATCATACCCGAGCTATCAAAGATGTTGGTATTTGCAGATATAATATTGCACGTAGCTTTCCTGTCTGAGGTAAGAGTCCGAGTTAATGCTTACAAAAAGAGCATTCTTATGACTTTACAAAAACCCTCACATTTTTCACAAATGTTGACGATGGTGTGTGTGTGCGCGCGCGTGCATGCGTGGAACTAAAGGGAGATGATCCATGGATCTGGCAGATATTCCTCATAATGACACAAGCATCTGGCATTCACAACCCAAAACACACCCTGCTGTCAGATGTTGAAGTCACTCCAGTTTGTTTTTGTAAGACAGCAGTATAGTGTCAGTGTTTTTGACTAATGACAGCAAACAGCTGAAAGTGAAACCTGCAGTGGGGAGGACATTGGGAAATAACTGGAATATCCCGGTTTAAAGGGATGCAGAGGCTCCTAATTACTGGCACACATTGTGGCATAAAGTCAGTGGAGTTGGCCAACTGTGTCACTGCAGAGAGAGAGCCCGCTACACTGAGGGGTGGTGGGGAAAGAAGAGGGGGATTTCTGGATCATAACAAATTAGATTTATATGAAAAGCTATTGTTCACCAGCCAAGTAATTATTTATTTGAAGTACAAAACATATAGAAAAAAGCCCTACTCTGAGAGAACACAGGCTGAGCTACACAGCCTGATAATAGGCTTTTATATATACACACACACGCTATTAAATTCAACCCTGCCTACACGTCTGTATTAGAGGTACGTTATTTAAAAGCCAGAGTTTCAGTGTTACCTTAAATGTGACTAGGTTTGTAGTGAGGGGAAAACAGACACCAGGTTGCTTAGGCCTCACATCAAAGGACTAGCCCTGAGAGGACAGCATCTCCAGCATGAGTTGAAGTGCATGCTGTGTTGAAAATCAGAAAGTGGCTTCAAGTTCAAATCAGGTCTAAAGGGACAAAGTATAGCCACACGTTAATAGTCAACTCTTTTGCCCAAATAAAAAGCTAATCAGAAAGCACTCTGGGAAGCAGATGATCCCCTCCTGCACTGTTCTTTTTGCAGCACACTCCATCAAAAATACTCAGGGGGGGTGGATGAAGGAACCAAGGACCTCCAACTTCAATTGCAAGCAGTGACCATGTGGGATATGAAGCCCGGACTGTGAATAATTCATATTCACTAATCCTCTACACAACAAAGAGAAGTTCTCCTTGCACGATTAGGGAGGAGCCATGGGAAGAAAGAAAAAAAAAAGAAACCAGGGCGCACGAGTGCTATGCAAATAGTGCCTGCTGCACTCATGTAAACATTCAAGACCAGAGGCAAGTGCATGCACAGTGTAACATATACAATGTCATAAAGAGAATGTCTCACTTACATTTAGGCCTTACTGTCAGCTATCCACATGTCATGGTTGTTGTATGAACACTGAGGGTTCACAAGATAAGAGAGGTGACATCAGGAACCCACTCTGTGATAGTCACTGTTAGATTAAAGGCAACGCTGAGATGCTGCAGATCTGTGTTAGGACCCAAAGCTGAGGTATTCATAAGGCTTATTGGTTTCATTTTACAACAAAAATACTTTTTAAAAAGGACTGGTTGTGTTTAAACTTAATCCCTTGCATTTTTCATAAAACTATTGTTTGTTTTTTTCTGATGTTGGAGGAAGTGATTTACTTTTTTTCCAGGAAAGGTGAGATAGACATTCTAAGGGATAACAAATGTAGTTGTGTGTCCTGTGTCAACAAAAGGGAATGATGTTCAACTAATCTTAAAATAGATTATGTTACCAGCTCATAAAAGTATGGTAAAAAGATTTTCAAATATGTATAACAAAAACTGATGCTACTGAACACATTTTCAATACATAAATAGAGCATTGGGGCAATAGTCATTTGGGAAATAAACGTCATAATTAGTTATTTTGCCATTAACTTATTGCACACAACCAGAAGGGCAGTTTAAGAGCTCAGAACTCAGTAAATCATCTTCATAAATTAAAATATTGGTCTATGTAGGCGTGGTGAGAAAAATTAATATCTTAATATTTGTAATGCTGTTGAGCTACGCTTAACTTTTGCTTACAAATACATTTTGAAGTTAAAATGCGTTGTTGAGCCGAGCGTCAAAAGGCAAGACAGTGTACTTCTCTCTAAGCTCGAGTAGCAGTGAAGGACAACGTTTTGCAGCTCGAGTGTGTTAAATGAGGTTCTCGAGAATAGCAAAGTGGATGTGCTTGATGCCTGCCAAGACAAAAATACCACTTTCCCCCAACTCAAATGACATTCCCAATCAAGCCCCCAAAAATGCTGCTTTATATTCAATGAGTGAACAACTTTCTCCTTTGAACTCTGGTCTTATTGAGCTTCCTACTCATAACTGTAGCATCTTCTGCAAAGGATGCTCTTAATTTGACTCCTTTTCTACAAACTTTCACAGACACTCACTACACGCTGCACTGTACTCCCTCAACGGCCTGCCTACACACTCATGACACACACAAACAGACACACACGGATGGCCATTTAAGGACATCTCCCTTTAAAAACCAAACCTCTCCTTCTTTCCATCGCCCTGAACTACACACTGTCATTCCCAACAAAACAAACACATCGCTGCCGTTCCTCTGCTCTCGTAGTAACCCCAGCAAATAAGGAGCGAGGGAAAGCCACATGCCACAGAAAACATGCTCTACCATGACATCACCGCATCACTCACCCTCTACAGCCAAAGGTATGTATCCATCTAAGGCTGGAAACTGGACGAGGTGGTGCTGCTAAGCAAGAATATGCAGCAAATGTGTCTGTATAAACTACGCCTCAGTCGAGAGGAAGCTGAAATAAGAGAGCAGGAGGCTTCACAGCTATGCTACAACATTCAGGATGCACCGTTTCCTGCTGTAGCGAGGCTAATCCAACAGATGTGAAGCTGTCACAGCGCCTGACTCAGCAGGGCGGTTTGATTGACAGCTGCCCTCTGTATCCTCCGCCCAATGTAGATGGTGAAAATGCACACATCCGTTGGTTAAGCTGGCAGCTTGATACCGACTTGTGTCATCTTCCGATTTGCTTGCTTGTTGACCTACATGACAATTACGGGAGCGACGCTGATAAAAAAATACCCCTTGAGGTTTTAAGGCGAAAACAGGGTGACATAATAGTGGTTCTGGTGGAGCGCGTTTTAATGTTGATAAGCTCATTGTTACTCATTACCTCAACCACAACCACAGTCCACATCACTTGTTCACACAGCACTTGTTCACACATCACTTGTTCACACAGCATAAGAAACCCACACACTAACAGGGAAATCACCCAGGAACTACTGACAGCAGAAAATCTGTCAAGCAAAGGTCTTGAGTAAAGAAGACATAACGCTTTATTTTACATATAATTTATTATCCTCTTTTTTTATGATGTCTTTTGGTGCCATTAGTAGAAGACACCGTTTATTGGCTTGGGTTGAGTTCAAAATCAGCTGTTGAATATTCAGAGGAGTTTCCCTATAAGTACTGTTCAATTTAAAATCGGGTTGAAATGTATTTTATTTTCATCAAATTACTTGATTAATTTGCTATTAAACATGTTAATCTTCATATGTTAAACTGGATGATGCCTATACTCAAATTGCACTTTTGGGATGTTTTTGATGACCTGCTTTCGCCAACTGAAAGACTAGCAAGCTTAGCAGTTAATTGGAATTAATTAATTGGAACGACACCAACACTAATTTGACCTATAATGAGTGCCAAACTTACAAAGTTCTTTCTAGGAAACATCCTAGTAAATAAAAACATTTACAAGCCTATAAAATAAATTGCTACCACCAGAACTTAAAAAATAAAAGCTAGTTTATTACAACAGCAACTACCGGTACTCATGAAAGCTGACATTCACATGTAATAGATAACACTGCATTTACATTACTCATGAACATTTAAACTGATGTAAAGGCCAATTGAAATGTTATCTCTCCTTAAGATGGTATCAAACTTCCTACGCATCTTCTCTTTCAAAATTATACCTCAAGACTGAATAAGGAACCAAAAGCTTTGAAGTTATCTAGTTAGATAGTTGTGACATCTCTCTTCAGGTCCCTGAATGTCCCACCGCGAGTCAAAACCAAACTGCAGCCCGGCAAACGAAACTTCGTGTGACTAAGTTATGACAAATATCTGTAACTGACAAACACCCACAGAATGCATGTGTTTGGCTGAGGCTTTGACCTGTAACCACATCCTCTTTCCAGAGAGCAAGAAGGATTCATGCTGATAGGATGGAAAAGGAGTAGCTATCTTCTAAAATAGATTCTTCCAGTCTCGGTTCCTGTTCAAAGCTCCAGACAACTAGGCTTGCTTAGGGAGGAAGTGGGTTTTATAGCCTATACCTGATTATGAGCTATGGGGAGATTCAGGGCACAGGATGAGGCGGATGCATCATTTCAGTTAACACATGTTGAAAAGGAGACGATAATCCACCTCTGCAGGGATGCCTACACCTCTTGATACTCTATTTTTAATAAAGCATCCCGACTGTGTGTTTATAGTTTGAGGATGTAGTACACCTTTCCTGTTTCACATCACTCTCCATGCAGCAGTAAAAAACCTGCAACAGGCAACCCATAAAATAAGAGCTTGGCCCCAGACAGGAGAAAGTCAAATGAGCTCTTGGGTTATATCCCTGTGAATCTACCTAATTTGCTTACGGCAGTGGCATATGTTTATCACTCCAGGTCATGCTAAATCCCTACAATCTGTGGCTGGCTCTATAACCACAGAGCAGCAACTAACACTCCGTCGATGCATGATTACACCCTTCAGCTTCATAACACCAATCAAATCAAATCACAAACCCGCTTACAGATACTTAAAATAACAATCTTTAATCCAGACAGCATCTGTCCATAAACAATCTAGGTTCACATCGGCGACTACGCTAAATCCCGTTTTCAAAGCTCGTTAGCACAATGCCGCTAACTAGCTAGCTTTAACTGCCTGCGACGGGCCGCCGACACTTAACAACCGCTAGCTACAGCTCCGTTAGCATCAAGCTAGCTAGCCGACACATTCCTGTCCTCCGTGTACAATCAAAACACAGCTAGGCTGTCAGAAACACGCTGGAATCAAGCGCATTTTACAGCTCACACGTCAACCGGGCCTGGCAGGTCTTAAGTCAACCCCTATCACGGTGTATTTTCTCAAGAAAGAGCGATTGCTGCTAACGTTACCTGCCCTTCCGCCTGGCCTTGACTAAAATGGGAGTGCACACTCCGTTTTGTACTTGCGGACAATTTCTTTTCATTTAAACTACACACGCCATGTATTCGATACTAATCCCGCATGTGTCGACAAGACGTGCTCCCAAGCAAATGGGTTATTTGTCCGCGTTTAGCATGTAGTAAAGTTTGTGGTTTGCACTCACCGTTTCTCTCGCTGTCTCTCGCCGCTCCGCAAGTGTCAGTTTGCCTCCGGCCTGTGTGCGCAGCAGACGTCACTCCCCACTATTTCTCATTTTTCTTAAAAGGGCATGACACATCGGCCTCTCGTCCCGCATCATTTGCATGATAACGGGGCAGCACAGTAAAGATGAGTGTCAGAACACACACACATCATTTTATCCATTATTACATATTTACTGCGAAAAACATTTCTTCCTGGTGAAGACATTACACATTCTTGAGGATGAGTTACTACTTTATTACTTTCAAAATGTAAAACAAAGATATATTGAAATATGCCACTTTGTTGTGTTGGTAAGTACCGAAGTAGCAGTTAACAGTTACTCAAGTACTGCAGCATACTTAACTTTGAGGAACGTGTAGGTTATTCAAGTATTTACATGTTATGCTACTTTATTATACTATTCCAATAGATATACTTTCTACTCAATGACTGAGAACTGTAAGTCTTTTGTCCAGTTTAAAGTCAAGTCTCATGTGGTAAAGAAACATAACGTACACATGTCCTTTATTGAGCCGTTTTGTTTTGTGTCATTCTTAGTCATTAACAACTTTTTTGTCAATTTCAAGTTTCACTCACATACACCATTGGACATGTTTCTTTTACTTTGTTAACATTGTTTTTTGATTTATTAGAGAGGAGAGCATATGTATTTTCATCAAAATAGTAGGATATATAAAATGTAATACAAAGAATGTCCCTAAAACTAACGTTTCATTTGATCAAATGTGAATATTTGCTGTTTTGAAGTGCCGGTTTTACATAAGTTGAATTCTGAACAAGTATAACCAAAATGTCAAGTCTTAAAATCTAACATTCAAATAAACTTAAAAGTCTCCACATAAGGTCTCTGACTCTGAGTCTGAATACTGGCCAATAAAACGACTGGTTAACCCACATCTTTTATGAAAGCATACTGAATTTCTTTGCAGTTTTTTGGGGATTTGATTTGTCAAAACAAGCCCTTGTGTTTTCCCTAAATGCTTGGACATTTTATTGATAACACGACTTGAATGATCAAGCAAATAGGTGGATACATTCCTGAAATCCTTTAGTAGATATTAGTCCGAGATAGTTAGTCCCTAATAGCTAAGGTGTGTTAATTAGAATGGAATCACCATATTAAACCTTTTACTTGTTAAAACTGCATCAAGTATTATGCAGTAAGTTTTCTAGTATCTTTTTTGTGACTAAAGAAATAAATGAACCCTGACCCTACATATCAAACTGGTGACGTTGAAGTTGCATCAACAGTTCCTTCCCCGTGTCCTTCACCTGTAGCTGCACAGAGCCGGCTTCAAACAGATAACGTGTGTGTGTGTGTGTGTGTGTGTGTGTGTGTGTGTGTGTGTGTGTGTGTGAGGAAAGTACTCCCTTATGTGGCTTTTATACACACATCCTAAAGGAGTCAGTAACACAATTGTTGGCCAAGTAAAGAAAGAGCCATACTTTTAGCAAGGACTGCCCTCTAGCGGAGAATGAGCAATCCTGCAAAGGCAGCATGAATTACGGGCATGTGTAGCTGTTTAACAAACTCATTCTTAAATTTACACTTTTCCTATAAGCCAGGACAAAGACCATGGCTTAAATGTATTCATACAACTACAACAGTCACTTTAACAACTTGTTTCTTTATTGTACCATAGTCAATCTATCATACAGACTTCATACAATATGCATCGATCCCTTGCTTGAGTTTCTCCATTCATTTGTACTGCCTATGCCATCCTTTGTCATCAGCAGCCTCTTGCACACCTTTGTGGTGAATGTAAAAGCATGGTCACATAAAAGGGAACAATCAGGTACTACTCTTCACAAAATAAAATAAATAAAATCACTCTTTATAAAAACTAGGAATAGCATTGTATCTGATTTGTATTTGCCTTCATAAATCTAAAATCTAAACGGCTAGCCCAAGCAGGTGACATATTTAAAAAGGCAAATAAAGACTGACATGGGTGAATACAAGCAGAAAGCCTTTACTTTATATATACATAAGTATACCACATATTTATAATTCAATAAGTTCGGTATGTGGCATGTTTTTGATAGATTAAACATTATCCAGCAAGGGTTTAGAAAAAGGCCTAGTGGAAAAGAAGCGGGGCAGTCCTCTCACTGGTATTGTCTGTAGTCTCCGAAGGGAGAGGGCGGCGTGGGAGGAGGGGCGGGCTCCTCTGCAAACTGGGGTCCTGGGGAGACAAAATAAAGTTCAATTCAGATTTACCCTAAATCAGAGGTCCAACAGCTGTTAACTAGGTGGGGTGATACCTTAATTAAAAATAAATGTACTCCTGAGCTGTGCCAAGATTCCATATATACAAGGCAGATTGTTTAAAGTATGTTGTGTAGTGGTGCTTATAATTATGCTTAATATTATTGTGCAGATTTATTTGAATGATTTGCCGCTAATATAAAACATTGAAAAATAAAAACACTCATAATAAATGTTATTTATTATATCTGGGCTTTTCCTGTTATGAAATGTCATAATGTATTGTATTAATTAATTGATAAATAATCTATTGAGATTCATGTTTTTGACATAATTAGGTGAACATATTTTGTGTTTTACCTTCAAATATGGTCTTTGGGTCAGGACACTTTACACAAGGATTACAAATTGTTAACCCAACTGCATAAACTGAAAATAAGTAGTCAAGCTACACTAGATGTTTTACTCAGTCTGTGGACAAATATCTTTCATATCACACTACACCTGGTAACTACAGTAAAATCTAAATTTAGTAGTTTTTGGGAATTTACCCATATTATATCGACAATTCATAGATGTTTTAGGTATTTGATCTCCCAGCCTGATGTTTTAGTAGGCTATGAATGGGGATTGGAAGCTGTTTGTGTAAAGCATGGTAGCAGGTGGGAATGTGACTAATGTATCACAAGTAATCCAAATGTAGAAAAACTTGTCAGGTGTAGGGCGACCATAGAAATAGCCGTTACAGACGGTTACTACTTATTTACCACCGCAGAGGTCATCTCTCATACATACATGGCTGAGTTAATCGTCTTTGTTATGATAGCGTCTGTCTGACAAATAAAGGTCAGGATAGACGGACACAGCCAAAGCAAGCTCCTCCATTTTTCTATAGTCAAGTTAACGGGTGAGATATGTTCAACTAACAGCACACAGAGCTGCCGCACATAGATGCAGAAGTCTCTGAAAAAAGACGCTGGGAGCTGCAGTTGTTTGCTCCTCAATGGGAACATTATTATTTTTAAAAGGTGGCACTCTGGAAAAAAATGATATGTGGAGACCCACTCACTTCAAGGTTTTAATATCTGGTGTAAAGGAGGCAGACAGACAGCTGCGTTTTCATTTAGGCAAATGCTTAACATCCCTAAATATAAATGACACAAACTTCAAATATCATAAGAAGTACTCACCAGTTGGGAACTGTGAAGAGGCGAACCTAGTGAGCAAGATTCCTGCGCCCTCTATCAAACCCAGCAGGATGCCTCCCATGGCTGCAGAGCCCATCATAGCAACCGGACCATCTACAGAGGAACAGGATGGTTAACACACAACATGGAAGGGTACACATTGCACAAAGCTGGTAGATTTACTTTAAACTCTTTGTTCAGTGTAAAACAGCAACACCACCATTTGCCTCTTGCATGTATACGCTGTCTGTTGACTGTAAACTGCCAACTTCTTCTCAGCTTACTCACTTCTTGCAGCAAGGATAGCTCCCGTCAAGGCCCCACTTGTTATTGAGTTCCAGGGATCCTCCTTCCCTCGTACTTTTACTAAACCACAGTCAATCATGGAGAAAAGGCCTCCCCAAACTGCAAAGCTTCCTGAAACCCAACATTGTTTCTTAAAACAAGTTAAACTAGACAGTTACGACATGCTTTGCACTTTGTTAGGCACTTTGTTATGTGAGGTCAAGTTAAAAACTACCTAGTACTAGTCTCTCCTGTCCCTAGTAAGATTCTATGGACCAAACATCCATAAAACAACGAACATTATTAAATTGCTTTTACCCCGTCAGGTTGTTGATTTGACCTACAGGCAGATAATATATACATTCAGCTGTTATTCTTACCTCCAAGCTGTGGGGCTCTGGTCTTGATTGCAGTCAGGCTACCTTTCATTCTGTGGTTCATTCCCTACAGGAGAGCAACACAAAACACAGGTGAATGGAAATGTATTTAGCATACTCAGTTGTAACTTGTAATGACAAAGAATTGTAATATTTATGTTTTCTTAATATTTTCCAAGCGGCGGGTAATACAGCAAAGAACAGAGTCCATCTACATGACTGAACTTACTGAGGGTGAGTTTCTGAAGCCTTTGACTGCCTGAAATATCCCTCCTCCAATAGCTCCCATGGTGAAGGCTCCCCCACAGTCGTCCACGATCCTCCAGGGGCTGGAAGCATAAAACCGCCATCAGCTATCCTTGTTTAATGTGCAGTACATAGTGTGAAGCGGCAGGAGCCAATGTCATAATCATTCATGGCAGGTTCAGCCTAGATAAGCTCTACAAGTATTGGATTTCAATCCAAAGGAGAGTCTCAAGGAATAAGCATATGCAAATGTATAATAATAATCATTTATGGAACATAATTTAATTTCTCTTTACAGTTTACTTGTGTATTTTAGAAAATGTGATTTTTAAAATACAATGTCCATATTAAATTACTCTCTCAGAGCATACTGACTAAAGACACTTGAAAATGTAATTATCATTTAAATCACTCATTTTCAACATTTCTGCATTAAATCATATCACATTGTTGGATGTAAGATATGTGGTGTCATCTGCTCTGCAGAGAAGGTGATCGGCTGCAATCTGCCACCCCTCCACGACCTGCATGCCTCCAGGACCCTGAGGCGGGCAGGGAAGATAGTGGCCGACCCCTCCCACCCTGGACACAAACTGTTTTCCCCCCTCCCCTCTGGCAGGAGGCTGCGCTCCATCGGGACCAGAACCTCTCGCCACCTGAACAGTTTCTCTGCCACATCATAGACTATATGCATTACATTAATGCACACAATGTCATACACCTTTCTGCACATATTCTGATTTCACATTTCATAGTTTATATGCAAAAATGCATTCTATTTCCATGTAAATTACTGCTTTATTTAATTGTTATTTTATTGCTATTTAACTGTATTTTATTACGGTGTAAACGATTTTGTGATTTATATTATATTTCTTGTTTTTTATATTTTATGTATGCACCATGACATCAAGTCAAATTCCTAGTATGTGCGAACCTACCTGGCAATAAACCTGTTTCTGATTCTGATGTTTGTGTGCATGTTGTTGAGTCTTGTTAAAAGCAGAATATCTTCTATACGTATCCATGAAAGGTCAGTAGTTTATTCAAATCTATCTTGTTTTGTCAGTTTTTTTAAGAATGCAGGAGGGTTACCTTGCAGATGTAATTTAAGGTGTTTTAATGAAAATCTGGTGATTGTGAAGCAAGAAATATTTTTCGTGAAAATGGACGATAACATTTAATCATATTTTAACAATTAAAAAGCTAAATTAGTTGCTTTATTTTACTGGAATTCAGACGTTTCATTAAAATGTTCGATTCATTAAGCAATGCATACATCCATTTACAAAAAGCGCTTTTGTTATGCTGTAAAATGTTACAAACTTATTTTTTAAATGCCCTGGTTGATAACTAAACCTGATCCAGGACTGTCTAACTGCATGAAACCGGACCATGGTATAATCGGTGTCCCTTATCCTGATCAATAGCAAAGTAAAATACCTTATGTCCGCATTGACACGGATTTAAATTGCAGTGTTGCTAGATAAATGGGACAAACCTTCAAGTAACCTTCTCCAGCTGTTGTACAATCCGTATTCCCCAGGCAGATAACATTAGCACACAGGTGGCTAACATAGATAGCTTACTAACATGCTAAAGCAACATCCTTTACTCCAATTTAACATATGATATTGCCGAAACATTGCTTGACACTCAAATCTAAATCACATGTCAACTCATGGGCAGTGACTAGAGTCAGTTAAGTAAATGTAATGACATGTGGGCGAGTAAACTAACAAGGTCAATAACGTGATTTAGCAACTGATGCTAGCACACACCGCCAATGCATTTCTATGTAGAGTTAGCATTAGTGCTACAGCTAGGAAACTAGCAGTGTTGGAGATGTTTTGGGTAATGCCACCTTTTGTAACAAAGACTAGTTATACACACTTTAAGTGTTAGTGACTTCAAATAGATGAATTATTAAAACAAATGATAAATAAGTATATATATCTGGTTATAAGACTCACCATGGTTCTCTAGCATATTCCTCCATCTTGTTCTTTTGCTGTTCCCTCTGACGTAGACCACGTGACGCTTATCGAGTATCTGACGTAACGCGAGGTCTTAAAGGGACAATTCATGGTTTTGAAATTAAAAAACGTTTCCGCGAGTTTAAATTGCGGTTCATGGTAAGCATGACAACGTTTTAGGTAAGTATGAGAAAGTAATGTTACTCTGTGGGAACAGCAGGTTCTTATCTGTTGGGATAAGACAATATACACGTTGAGCTTATTGTTTGGTTATCCTCTGAGTGTTAAGAAGAAAACATATTTTTGGCACTTCAGGGACCACGCCTTGCCTCCAGCAATTGTGTATTTAATGACGTCGACGGCTCTCTACGTTCTTATTATACACCCTTGCTCTCTACCTCTACCAACATTAGACCCTGGGGCTCCAGTTCCAAGGTAGCCTAACGCCCGTGGGTGTTTTCAAGGAGGCATGTTTTGCTGCCATATAGTTATAGAAGTAATAATAAAGATCAAATCAGAATTTAAATGGTGTTTTATGGGAGGATGATATAGACTTGGAAAACAAGTAGACAGAGTTCAGACAATACACAACAGCTAATTATAAATGACAGCGGAAACAAGCAGTTGTAGGTTGCTCTTCCCAGCTGTGCATTGATTTGAACTTTTTGGCACTTTTGGGAGGCTGGCATTACAGTTTTACTTGTTGGAGTTTACCATCCAGTAATCTCAACATTTTCATTCCTTCCCCTCTCTTTCCTCCATGTGAGATTGTGCTGCTGGTCAGGGGAGCAGCTAGCCGAGAGACAGACCGCTGGCCTGCAGCCCATTATTAGGAACGAGAAAGGAATGAATTGCAGGGCAAGCTTCCATTAAGAAATGCCCAAATAAAGGCATATCGTGGATGCAGAGGCTGAGGCAGGGCGATGGAGACACAAACTGGCCTGGTGCTGTTCACAGGATGACGGCTGCTTCACTAGCTGGAGGGATCACAGCTTCATGTTTAAGATGTATAAAGCTGAAGTGCTTTGTGTTAAGAAATGGAAAGATGCATAGTTATTTTAATTAGAATAATGATGGAGAGATTCTGCTCTGAGCCTACATTTGTTGCCAGGATTCACATTACAGGTCTATCTATTATTCATGCTGCAGGTTAGTTGTTGGCTATTGATACATATCTATATATATATATGGCTCTGTATATAATTAGCATATCTTCTTAGCAACAGCTATAGATCTGAAGTTAAATGCAAATAATCTAAATTGATACACCTGTGTATACTACTAAAAGTGAACACTTACATACAGACCATAAACCAACTAAGATTGATAATAGCTCATTATTTATATATACTATAAAATAATGCAAAGTCAGTTATATTTCATTTCACATTTCATATTCTCCTTACTAATATCAGCCATTACACTTGTGATTTATCAATGCAAACATACCAAAATATGTTATTGAAGACATACAGGCTCGGTAAGAAAGACATGTGTAATCATATATAGCAGAATTGTTACACGGCGCACACATGAAAGGCACTCTTTGTTCATCACATTAAACCCCTTTAGAAATGACATTCACTTAAAAATATGGTATTGAAAAGTATGCCAGTAATCGTTTTACAATACGCTTACGTTTAAGACATGTGGATGCATTTCATTACAAGTTATGGAAGGTATTAGAAAGACTGTACAAAATATAACATCAGATACTGAAGGGCAGCCATTTTCACTTTCTGTTCAAATGCATCAGGTCATTATTTCTATGTTAAAACTCTTTCGTCATGCACCTGGATTCCAATGGGCTTCTTTCCAATCCATTAAACCCTGCCTGAGATGTTTTGAGATATGGGAATGAGACACACAATCAAAGACCACTTGACCTTTCTCTTTTTTATTACCCAGATTTTTCTTAAGCCATGTTTGTTATTTCCTGATCATTAATATCAGAATTCCCAGTTTGAACAGATTTACGACGTACAAGTATAAGAAAGATTCTCTCTCAAAAAATAAATAAATGGTCAAACTAATGTCCACTATATCAACGATAAACTTTTTTTTGTATATTAGAATTTTATAAAGAATTCATTGTATCTCTTATTAATAAACTAATCACACTCTCATCACGCTCACATTCAGATGCATACAGAAGCCAACATGTTATATGATGGGTTTCATATTATCTAGTGCAAATAACCAGCAAAGCGGAAATATGTACTGAAGACAAACAACCACAGAACGTGGCAGTCGGTTGTCAGAGAGCCCTGCATCACTCATCATTCCCCACAGGGTACTTTTGGTCCAGTGTTGAGGGGAGAACTCATAGTGTGGGCTCGTCATCAGACCTATGGGCATCTCATGTTTCTCTTTTCTCCGTCCCAAAGTGCAATTCTTCAACTGCATCTGGAGGGTGTAGAGTTCATGTTGAAAACCACTTCTCCCTCTTTCTTCCCTTTCATGGCACATTCCAAAGGAAATATCATTGCAACCACTTTGGCACTTCCACCTGTGGGAAGAATAAAATGTAAGTATGTGATGTGAGAATGTATTATGGCAGAGCTAACCTTATACACAGGGCTGTGCATTAGCAACAATCAGGCAATACGATAAGTATCATTATACAGGTGTGACACTTCTATTTGTAGCAGCATATTGTTATTCTTAAAATATCATTTAAAGGAAAACTGTATACATTTGCTTTCCTGGGATCTGCGTTTGCATTTATCACAGCCCCCGTCACAGTACCATCCAACATCATAGTGCTACATATTATGCAATTTTAGCGAAGGAATTCACATTTTCCTATGTCAGTAAGCAAATGCTTGCAGGATGTTTAGGTTACCAAATTAGGAAACATGAAACGTATACTAACACACTGCATATAGTTTAACTATTGATTGAAATAGAGAAACATCAGTAATGGAGGAAAATGATAGACTATCAAACTTACATTTTAAAAGAGCATCTGCACACTAAAGATCGATGCAAACATCTTTTGGGCAGAGACCTTCTTCAAAGTAAGAACAGGAAGCCATTGAATGCAACAGCACTAAAGATCAAAGGGGAATCCCCTAATTAGCACAAATGCATCAGTTGACCTGTGTATGTGCATATTGATAGTTTTTGCACATATTTGAGTAAACAGATGCTCCCTTTCATACAATTAGTATGTTGAAATAGTATCAAAAACATAATATTGTGATACCCAAAGTGCGTCAATATTTTCGCGCAGCCCTACGTACCTTCTTGAGTTGTTTCTTAGTGTTCCCTCTGATTGAGGAGAGCAGTTGGTCCCTCGTGTTCTCACTACCGCCCGGGCTTTTTCCATCCAGCTTCCTCTGGGACACGGGGGTCAGAGAGTTCCTCAGGGCGTCTACATTCAGCATGGGAGGGGGAGGAGGCGGTGGTCCACCCCCAGGTGGAGGCGGGGGTGGTGGTGGAGCCCCAGCTCCAGCTCCTCTTTTAGGAGTCAGCTTTGGTGATGGCATAGGCGAGGGTACGGGAGAAGGTTTAGGGGACGCTCTTGGCGAGTTTCTCAGAGATCCTCCACCCCCTGTTTTGGGGACCTCAAGCGCCCCCTTCTTCTCTCCGTTGGCCTGGGCCAGCTTCTGCTCCTGCAGGCGCTTCTGCCTCTGTCGGTCCATGTTGCGACTCAGGGTGTTTGTCGTAGTCATCCTGGGTCCGGCTAACTCAAAGTGGTAGCCCAGTTTGAGCAGCGTGAAGTTCTCCTTCAGGACCTTGGTCATCTCCATCTCGGTCTTCCCGCCACAGATGTGACGCTGGTTTTGAAAGCGGAGCTCAGTCAGGGTGGCGTTGTGTGGCAGCGCCTGGATCAGAGACAGGATGCCCTTGCCGGTGAGATGGTTGGAGTCCACGTTGATGCTGGTGATGGTCTTGTTGTTGCGCAGCGTGCCCGAGATGGCATAAGCCACGTGGTCGTCCGCACGGCAGTTAGCCAAAGCAAACTTCTTAATATTGGTGTTCTTGTGCAAAGCCTCTGCAAACTCAATGAGCGTTTTGGTCTTTATGACCTCTGAGTTGTTGACGTTGAGCTCAGTGAGGGAGGGGTCGTTGCTCCGAACCTGCTCCATCAGCTCATCAAACATGCTTGAGTCTTCTTCCTCGTCCTCCTCTTCCTTGGCCTTGCTGATTGGACTGTTTTTGGCCACACAGTTGCCAAGTTTCTCACTTTCCTCAGCTTTCTTTACTTTTTCTTTTTTCTCCTCGTCATCCTTTTTCTCCTCTACTTTCTTCTCCTTCTCTTTGATGTGGTCACTATGGTTAACCAGCTCTTCTCTGTCACTTCTGTTCTCGGCCTTGTCTTGTTTCACCTGCACCTCACCTTTCTCTGATGCCTGTCGCTCAAGTTTCACCTCAGGCTTCTTTGTATCTTCAGATTTCTTCTCCTCAGCTTTAGGCTTCTTCTCTTCGGGTTTACTCTCCGGAGCCGGGCTTTCTTGGGCCTTGCTCTGCTTCTCCAACATTTTAGAGACAAGTCCTGATGTCCTGAAACCTTCAGATCGCCTGTCCTTCTCCTTGCCGACTTCCTTCTCTTGTTTTTCTCGTAGCTTCGAGATAATGTCTTTGGTTTTGCTTTCATCTTTTCTCCTGCAGTCTTCTTTCCTGTCTTTGCTGTCATCCTTTTTTTCCTGTAGCTTAGAGATCATATCCTTTGTTTTGCTACCTGTGCTCTCTCTGTTGTCTCTTCGGTCTCTTATCTTGTTGTCTTCCTGTTTCTCACTGTCCTCTTTCACATCACTCTCTCTGCTTTCCTGCTTCCTGTACCGGCTCGAAAGACGACTCCCCTCCTCGTTCGAGTTTCCAGGACCTTTGCTGTTTCTGTCCTCCACCTTAATATCTTTTTCACTTGAGACACTAGCTTGTCTTCGTAGCCCGACTGTCACGTCGTCGTTCCCCTCCTGGCTCAGGCCCATCTTCCTCAGATATTCCTGCTTCCGGCTTTCCTTCTTTGTGTCTCCCTGCAGGAGAATGCATTTGAGGATATAGAGTTATGTCACAAAGTAAACCACCTAAATGTAATCTAATACCATTTTCTCGCAGACATAGTATACAATGTATGGCATGTCTAGTATGATATAACACCAATACCTAAATATTGTGTTCCTTTTCTGTCAAACAGCTCCTCGTCCATCTGCTCACTTTAAACACACACACCCTCCTGGACACAACATGCCATGTGTGTTTACATTCAGCGCAGGGATACATTTGTGGGGAGTAGCTTGCAAAGTGTTTGATTTGTGAGTCTCAATCTGTTTTGCTGTGTGACGTCGTGGCCCTGGCAGATGTAACCTTAAAAGGCAGTGAGCGTAGGAGCAATCAACCAAGGAATTCCATCAGGCCGGGATTAAGCAGCTCCGCAGGGCCTCTGCTCCATCCACTGAAGTGCCTCTCGTCTAAACACACACTGCAAGAAACCTGGCTCTCAGACAAGGAGGGCTCTTTTCAGAATAACATAAATGTCTTCCTGTGTTTTTGATACTGTTGTGAGACATTGATCAAGAATGTGAAATGTGATTAAGCCTCAGAGGGAAAACTGTCTTATCCCTGGCACAGAAGCCAACACTATTTATGAGCTGATGGAGTCAGTGTTCATGAGGTCCAGTTGGCGCTTTACTTCAAGCTAAATGAAAAATGGCACATGAAAGCTATCATTAGACTACCTCGGGGACAGTGGATGTTACATAAGATTGACCTTTATTGATCCCTGTAGGCAAATACTGTACTCTATTAGACATGAGTACATAGATTGCCATTTGAGTTTGAACTCATCTAAGAACACTCAAATACAAACAACATAAGATGGTAGTGGGTTTAGTCTAATCTAATATAAGGTGACACTTCATCAGACAAAGATTCACAAACCTCCAATGACGGCTCCCTCTCGCTGAGCCTCCCTTTACGGTCACTCTCTCGCCTGCTGTCCAGTTTACAGTCCCGGTCGTTGTTGCTCGTAGACGGCGCCGCAGCTTGGCTCTCCCCTGGGGCGAGGACCTTATCATCCTCCGGCTTGAGGTCCGGCACTTTCAACATGTCCTGCTGCAGCTCCTCCACCTCCTCCGGGGAGAGGGTGGACAGCAGGTTGTCTAAATCTGGGTCCTCGCTGACCTGCCGGCCTATACGGGTCAGGGCTTTCATCCTTCTCCTGGACATGGTTTCCTTAAACTTCACACCCGTGAAGAAGAGCAGGGAAATGTGGTTTCTCTGGAGGAGCTGAATCTGATTATTTAGAAGACAGAATAGGTCTGGAAACACTAATATTTGTGTGGCTTTTCTCTTCTTCTTTCAATAGTTACCCAGACTTGGAAGAAACTAAAACCAAATCCCATCCCTGTCCATACTGTGTGGTAAGTTCTCCCCTAAGGTAAGGAGGCGAGTATTCCCATTGACAGAGCTGGTGTCCTGCTGTGCCGTCGCACCCTGCTCACCAAAAAGCCAGCGGAGGCATGAATCCTTCTGCAAAGAGGCTGGACTCTCAGCCTTACAGAGAGGGGTACCAGTGATGAACTGTGAGAGCCTCGCATCATCAAAGCGGACTGTGAGGCTGGGACATTCTTCGAAATCCAGTAAAAGTGCATGTCCATATTTAGATCAGGGTACACACTCCTTTAAAGGTAATGGGGAGGGCTGAAGTTTACAGAGGCGCCAGAGCACAGACTTCCTATTACACAACTTATGTTTATATTGAAACCAGTCCCTAATATTTCTGTTTAGTACGGCTAATTTTAAACACATTTTTCTGCCATAGTTAACACATCAGTGTTTCTGTTAGGAACTGTGTTCCTAGTTTCTTGAATCAATGCCAACCTTTTTTGGGAGAAAAAGTTCAAGTTAAAAAATAAAGTTTTGTTTTTATAGGAGCTCAATAAAACCCCAACAGGCCAATGACTAAAGAGGGAACATGTGAATGACGTGTTGGATTAACGTGGTCAATAAATAAATGCAGTGAAATGCAGATTGGCTTAACTCTTGTGCTAACGGCTAGAGGTTCAAACGAAGACAGTAAAATAAAGAAGCAGGAAATCATGTTGTTCCAATTGCATCCTAAAATGATCCAATAATGTTTCAAATGATTTGAGAATACCAAATAAACCAAAATAAATAATGTCAGATATAAATTCAATGGTTTAAGCATAATATAAATAAATGTAATGATTGTATTTATATATTGTTTGTTCCATGCTTACTATATTATGAATGGCTATACATGTACTGTGTAGTCATAAAAGTACAAATAAAATGTGAATCTAATGTAAGTAATACACAGCTAAATGTATCAGCTGTGTGTGTAGGTGGGCTGTGAAATTGTAAAATGTACATATGCCACAGTTTAAAAGGCATAATATACACTATAATCATGTTTAGCTTGAGCACAAATATGTAATTGAACAAATAATTAACAATCAGTGTGTTTCGTGGCACATATTTCTGTTGGATAAGATATTCCCTCTGATGACAACGAAATAATGTATTCAGCCAACATGTGAACATTGTTTTAAGGTTAATACCACAGTCTATGGTTAATACAGACCTCTGGTGGTCAAATGTATGTAAACACATAATAACCTCCTTCTCAAAATGTTTAAATTAGATTTCTTGACAAAAATAAGACACATCAGACAGTTGTATTTTTACATTCCAAAGTAACATTTTATGTTAATAGAAATAAAAACGTTTCACTTTATGTTACAGTGCCATACCATCCATATGACAAGACAAAAAGTAATATCTAGACAAAGTTATTTTGCCACCTGATTTCAGTTTCAGCAAACACACTCATGGAGTTGGTTTAGAAGCACAAATAATCATAAATATCATTGAGCAAATGTTATGCCAAACTACTATGAAAGCATCTCACTAAGAAAAAGTCCAGTTCTCTTTGTGCTTTACAATGGCTCAACAAATCTGTACAAATGGACGTCGCCATTTAAGGAAACAATTTATTCTGTAAACTAGCCGTTATAGTTCTTGTTTGGGGACAAGTTACAGCAGTGAGTCCCAAACAAGTGCCAGGCTTCTCAAACCCAACAGCATATTATTATCTAATGTCTCATTTCGACATGAGATAGATACATTACACCCGAATAAAGATCATCATCACCTATTAGTCGGACCGCTTACTGTACAACACATGCTCCATGTTTCACAGCTCACACATCTTACAAAGGGAACAGGGCTGAGCACGATGCTAAACCCAATTACAGAATCATTACAGGTTACAGGCCCTGACCTCACATGAGCCCACGTCTGTAAGTGTGAATTAAAAAGAAGAAGTTTGACATTTTGGGAGACGCACCTATCTGCTTTCTTTTCGTTGACCGCCAGATCAGAAGACTGATACAACTATTCACTTCTGTGTGGTAACTGTAGCTCTAAAAGTTAGCTTAGCAATTAGCTTAGAATTTGAAATAAAATAATTACCAAGCGATTTCTTGATTTTCTTAATTACATTATGGAATTCATATTACAATTATGATGAGGAACAATTCCAATTGTTCATATCTGAAATCATGTTTATAAATGTACATTCTATAAATCATAAAAGTTGCCAAATTATGACTGGCAAATGTGACAGTTTTATGTTTAGGAAGAATGAGATTGTTGATATCTGAAATCTTTTTTTTACAAGAATAATATATATATAGATAACTGCAGTTTAAATCCATTCTATCACTTTATTGTTCAAATTAATACTTTCTAAGATATCCCAGATTTATTCCCAAAATGTCAAACTATAATTTTAAAGAGAGGTGATCAATAAAATAGACTGTTTTCAAACAGATGTTTGGCCTTGTAGCTAGTCCACAAGGTGAGAACCCATTCACAGTAAAAAAGTACACTCAATTATTATAATAAATACCAAATGGAAAAATGTCGTATTTTATGTTAGGATTTACCATTATGATTAAAATAACTATAATATTTAATATATTACAATATCATAACATATTCAGCTGAAGAAAAGATTTGCAAAATAAGATTTTAAATGTTAATCAGTTTTTTGCTCGTTATGCTTATTTAATGAAGTGGGAACATTTGTTTTAACTGAGCAGCATAGACCTGCAACACCCTTGACCCGATATGTTACAAAAAAATGAACATTTAACATGAAATCACTGGAAAACATCCTACCTGGCATTATGGGATTAATCTAAAGACTTCTCATCCATTTAAAACCAGAAGAGGACAGATCACTTTGACTGGGGTAGCATGTTGATGTCGAGATGTTACTCTATGTGGTGCAGCTAATATAGCACCACGACGTAAATTAGTCAAGTCAGATACAAAGAAGAAGAAAAGTTGAAACAAAAGACGACTAAAGGCTTCATACATGGATGGAATAAGGAGTACCTTAAAGTCCTGCACATCTAAGACAGGATCACACTGCCTTTTTGAGCCATACATGTCACCCTTTTCTCAAACATGTAGTTTGGTTTTCCTTTCTGCCCCTATCACATTACAGGGGGGAGAAAAACATCAAATGCAGAAATAAATACATCATGTAATCATATTTGTGGAGTGTTTGACCTGGGATGTAGCTTCAGGCAGTTTTACATTGATTCAAATGTATCAAAAGTGACAAACTAAATCACTCTAAAACTAAAGAGGAAGTGCGTTATAGTTTTTAGGAAATTCCTTCTGACCCCTCTCCTGTAAGGTAATGAGCCCTGTCTTCAGACGACATCTTGTCATTGAGGTGAGCGTTCCAGAGCACAGAGTCACTTTGAGGGAGAGTGTGATGGCCTCCACAAAACTGACAGGAACAATTGGTCACCAGGATGCTGACCAGATTTTGACTTGCGTAAACACTCCAGAAAAGTAGGACAACATTGTAAATATACATAGAAAAACACTAACTTAAAGTGCCTGCTGCTGGTCGAGCTGTAGTGTTCATTTGAGTGTGTGTATGCGAGTGTGTTGGAGTGCGAGATTGTTGCTGCCTTTTTATTTTCAAACAGTCCTTTTTCTCAATTGCTATTGTTTCCCACTCTTGTGTGTGTGTGTGTGTGTGTGTGTGTGTGTGTGTGTGTGTGTGTGTGTGTGTGTGTGTGTGTGTGTGTGTGTGTGTGTGTGTGTGTGTGTGTGTGTGTGTGTGTGTAGTTGAGCCCATCAATGACCAGGATACTGAGGTGGAGAGTAAGGTGGAGGGGCTGAAAAACAAACATAGAAACATAAAGAAAGTCAGATCTTCATGTACTGCTATGACTACGTTAAAAACAATGGAGTCATTAATTGGTAGCATAAAATGTGCACATTTCAATCTGCCTCTTAAGTCGTGAGATGTCTTGCATCAAAATGTAGCTTTTTAACCGTGGCATGTTTACTGTGGCTGTTGGAAGAAGCACTCACTGTCTTTCTCCCCGTGTATAGTGGCTTGAGCAGGAGTGGTGTCATATTCTATGATCATTTTTCATGAGTAGATCCACTTTCCCAAAAGTAGGTGACACCATTTGGATTTTGTATAGAATAAATGCACAGTTTTTGTTAGCATTTATTTATATGCAAAGAATGTATTTGTAAATAAAAATAACACTTTTTTTTTTTCATTATCAATACATATGCTGATTCAATATAGATTAAAGCTTCAGAAGTCTTTTGTCTTTCCGAATGTCTTGTTTTGTCAATCCACAACCCAGGGGTAGACATTAAGGGTACAATTGTATTGTCACTGGCCCCACCATTGTAACCACTGGCCCGGAACATTCGTCCAAAAAAAATCGACCAGTAATGAAGAAAATTAACACATTTGTTGCAATAGTAATTTATGCACTAACTACATTACTACTTGTACTACAACATTTGAATCATCAGTTCTTCCTCATTTTCCTCAATTGTTCATATTTGGTTTATTAAAATAATGATATTGTGGTCATTGTTAAAAAATGTCTGCTATTATTATGAGTATTATTATTTGTATAATGCGCTTTCTGGCTTCCTGTCATTAGGAGTTAGAAATGTAATGGCTATGTAATTGATTGGATTAGAACCTTCATTATTCTAAACTGCTGGGACATTTCGCCAATACCTTTATATTGTCTACTCTTCACTTACTTGTCAGCAATCAGCATAGGTCGGCATTGATGTACAGAGCCGACAGAAGACCTTGTTTATATTGGCATCATATTGAGAGCAGTGCAGCCAGTGATGCGTCCTAAAACCAGGAATTAAGCTGCTGGTTCCCTCGACAAAAAGCAACGGGATTTCTCCACAGGGTTTTGGAAAATAGCTGGAAATAAGGTCTGTGGAAACAAACCTGTTTGATAAATGCACGTTTTGTTCAGCCGAATAATCTCCACATGTCTACCCTACTTTTAGAATTTTCGAATCTTAAATGTAATCGACAGATTATAAAAGGGTTTTAGGACGCGTCACTGCACCACTCTATAGAAGCCAACTCCATCGATCAAGCTGGCTGAAACTTTCTCTCCCTCTTCTTCTCATGCTCCCTGTCACTCTCCTTTAACTCCTCCGGTGACTTTCTTTTATTTGAAGATTGTTTTTTGCCCGGCTACCGCTGGTATTAAAAACATTTTTGGCGAATGGTTAGGTGGCGCGATAGTCTGTAGTGAAGGAGCGCGCTGCCGCTCACGGTAGCCTGCTCGCGCTGCGCTCCGCAGCAAACAGCTGTTTGCTTTTCACCCAACAACGACAACCGACTCAGGAAACGCTATATTGTAGCGTTGATAAACAAAACAATTCAACAAAATTGCTAGTCAAAATACCAATACCACAGGAAACATTTTTTTTAAAAAAAAACAATATTTTTAGTTGCCCGAGCGGGCAAGTGGAAAGTACGTTATGCTGGCCCGGGGTGTCTAAATAGTGCTTCCGGGCCAGCGGGCCATTTATAATGTCGAGCCCTGACAACCCATAATGTAGATATTCAGTTTAATATGATTTAAAACAGAGAAAAGCAAGAAACCTTCAGATTTAAGAGGCAGCACTTTCACATAAATATTTTTGATGATTTATCGATATTTAAAATGGTAATAGGTTATTTTTCCTTTCAATTGACTTATCGTTGCAGCTCCATATGTGAAGTCACTCTTACCCTGGCCGTATGTAGGATCCATCATGTGTGGAGGATAGTGTCCAGGCGGCATCATAGGGTAGTGTGGGGGCATGCCGGGGTAGTGGGGCGCCATTGGATACCCTGCATGTAGATACTGAGAGGGTCCCAGGGGTTTCCCGTAAGCATCATACATCGGCTCCACTGGATAGCTGGCCATGGGGATGTGCTGGGCTGTGGGTAAAAAAGGGCAGACTGTCATAAAGGGAAACTAATGGTATATATAAAAGAAGGACATCATTAAGAGGAGGGGTCTCACCATCGTAGGGCGTCCTGCCCCTCCGCTGCCTCCTCTGGTAGAGGTAGCAGCAGGAGCACATGAAGCAGCAGACCATGGTGGCGATGATGGCCACAAACAGGAGGATGGAGGAGGCGATGCCGGCTAAAGTAGTGGAGCTGAGGAGAGACAAAGGAGGACTTAAAGCAGCTTTACTTTCATCACCAAGCCTCGTGTGGAGGATTAAAGTGGAGATGTGAAGCCTTTGATTCAGACACCACGTTAACCACCGGCTGACCCTGAAATCACACCCGAGTTAATGTCGTACACCACGCATCTCTCCATCTCTGCGTGGTCTCAGGGAAGCTACAAAGCCCTCCATTTTCAGCCCAGCCTCCTCCGCCCGCTGCTCTGATCCCCCTCCAGATTTAATAAGCTGCAGGTTGTCTGCTCGCTGCCAGATAGTGATGGATGCTGTGGTGGAAAGTGCCATGTTGCAGTCTCTCAGGTATGATAGCTTAGTCCAGAACTATAACGATCCCCCCCACGGGAGGTTCGGTGTGATAGAACGACTAATGAGAACATATTACACTTGTGGGGACAAACGCAGGGCAATTCAAGTCAAATGCAGTCAGTGGGACATGAGCAAAAGTGACTAATGATGATCTGCACAACGCAGGGTGATGCTGGAAAATCTTTTCTATATTTGTTTAAATAATGCCGTCAATTCTCCTTCCGACTCAAATCCCATGATGATTATCCAGTACTGATATGCAACTCCTTACAGTTAACATTTACAAAATTATTAACACTGCTATCTGCACACACTGGACAGTCAACCCATCGCCAAATTCACATACTCACAAAAACTAGTTTTCGCAAATGATAAATTACTTAACACTCTGTTTTGGAATACCTGTGTCTTAATTTTAATATCTATTATGGGGATATATTGTTTTTTGTCTCCATACTGCATATAGATGCTCATAACATACAGTTTTTCCATATATCCTTTAGTAACGTTTGCAACTTTGATACTTCAATTTATTTTCCATGCTTGGATTATAAATTGATCTAATGTTGCTACATGCTTGTAATGGTGGCAGACATTTGTTTTGGTATTTAATGGAAGCTCCTTGTTGCAAATGTCCAGCATTTAGACGTCGTCATCACTAATGAGACCTTATGCCAAAACATGCCTGCATCAATCACAGGAATTGAAAAACAAACAATACTGATCATCCGACAATTGGAACCTGCTCTCGATGCCGATCCCTACTTTATCTTGGTCAGACGTTATTGTCAGGACAGTGTGTACTTTGTATAGATGTATGTTTGTAGATGTTGGAGCCCATATCTGATCGTGCAATGTCCCCAATCAGGATGTCCAAGCATCTCTCTGCCTTGAGAAAAGAGAAGATATCTGATCCTGCAGTGATGGCCTTGAATTGTGAACACAGACAGTGACTCTTGGTGTGGAGAAAATAAAAACAAGTCGTTCATTTAACCCCTGCCGCTGCCCACCTGAACTGGAAGAGCATGCAGCGCTTCTGCTCCCTCTCTGTGATAATCTTGAAGGCGTCCAGGCAGCAGTAGCGTCGGTGGCAGTTCCCGCAGCAGAACGTGATGAGAGGGCAGTCGAAGCCGTTGTGCCAGGTGCCGTTCTTATCCACGTACCACAGACAGTCCTCATTCGCACTGACTGCAAAACAAATGTCACATTACAGGGAAGATCACGATGATCAAAAAGACTTCAGCTTGTACTCTGGAGACTGTATTGTCCTCTTTTTGATCTCTCACTTTCTCTCAGTTTGACCAACATGCTGTTGTTTTATCGCACATTTGCAAAGTGAGGAAATGCTTCCACTTACAGATACTGCTTTGTTCTGCCTTGAGGAGAACATTTATATTTATATTGACGCTGTACGAGCTCTTTTCGTCCTTTACAGTCAAATGGTTCCAGGCTAAATACAGTCATAATACATCATTCATTAGTTCACTGTGGCAGGAGATGAAAAGTTATAAGGTGAATAATAAAAAATAATCCTTTTTTTATAGTTCTACGGCAACTGAGAAATATTTTCTTTGATCATTTGGTCTATAACAACACGGCCCTGAATCAAAACTATGATCTGTGGAGTTATATTCCTGTGGCACAAAGGCTTGCTGACTGACTGAGATACATTTGGCACATTGTGTGTCATAAGAATAAACACATAGCAAGTCATCCATTGAGTTGAAAGGAACTGGTATGATTATGTTTTTCACAACATAGCATTTCAGGCACTTCAAATGACAGCCCGCTCACAGCCACATTAGTGGAAGGCTTCTAAAAGTCACACCTAATTGTTCATTTTACACAAGTTTTCTTACGTCTGTGTGAGCAATGGTATACATAAAGCGTCCTTGACTATACAAACTGACTGAATACTGTAAACTAAACTTTATTTAGTTACTAAACAGTATTCCCAGAGAGCTGCTGTTCCTTTATTGATTTCTCTGTGTGTATAACACGGATGGAAACTTTGGACGTCTGCAATACATTGTTGAGTCTCTATCTATTTATACTGGCACCTAAAACAGTTTAGACTTTTGGACAGAGACCTTTGGAAGGCTGGCATGGAGATGACTTATTCTGTCATTTAAGCTGACTTTAAGCTTAAGCACTGATATTACAACTATTATTTGATGTAGAACTATTATTGTCTGGTTGTTTACACAGCGCGTCTTAATATGAATCTTTGCTTAACATGTTGACTAGCAGTTAAGTTAATGCACAATTACATATTATTGATATTATTATTGTAACTGCATATTTTAAGGAAAGCTTAAATATCGATAAGCAATACTCAAAAGACATGCCTCCTAATAATATAATTTATTTTGTGAATAAATCTATATTTATTTAACTGTTTTTTGTATCAAGAGTTTGTCCAGAGGTGGAAGAAGTACTCAGATCTTGAACTTACTTACAAGTAGAAGTACCCAAGTGTAGGAATACTTTGTTACAAGTAAAAGTCCTCCATTCAAAATGTTACTCGTGTAAAAGTACAAAAGTATCAGCATCAAATTATACTTAAAGTACCAACAGTAAAAAATAATCATTATGCAGATTGGCCCATTTTTAGAATAGCATATTGTATATTTTGATCCTAATTATTGATGCATTAAAGTTTGTATCAAAGTTTGTACATGAGCAGCTAATTTGTATTATTTTGTATACTGCAGGGTAGCTTGTACATTTTGCTCCAGGTTTTTTAAGTGTTGATTATGTCAAATCTTATTTCTAAATCTGCAAAGTAACTCAAGGTATTAAATGTATTTAGTGGAGCAAAAGTAAACAATTGACCTCTGAATGGTAGTGGGGTTGAAGTACAAAGTAGAAAAACATTGAAATACTCAAGTAAAGTACAGGTTAGTTACTTTACACCACTGGCAACCAATAATATCAGTGGAAAAAAAAGAATGCATGAAATAATAAAAACAAACAAAGCAATTTAAAAAATGGTCTGTATTGCAAAAGACACAAAACTAATGCAATAAAGTAACACTAATTTCTTAAGCATTGAGTTATTTATTTGTTTTACAGGGATACTTACTACGTTACTATACTAGCCGTAATGTTATCAATATTAGTGAGCGAACAATCAATATTATTTGCCATTTAGGTATAAAAACTCCTAGAAAGCTCGCACATACTTTGGATAAACAAACGCATGAACAGCAGTAGTGCACAGGGGACTGAACTAATGGGTGCTAACAACATAATGTGGACGGTCAGTGGAACAGTTATCCGGGCCTCACATAAACCTCGAGGTTTGGAAGTAAACAGCCGGACCGCAGCATTCGGCTGCTGCATTAATAACGGCGCGCGGAGCAGACGTTGTTAGCTAGCCGAGCGGCCTGCACCGTGATCCGTAATCTTACCGTGAGAAGAGCAGAGGACCACGGTGAGCAGCGCCAAACCCGCCGCCATGAGCGACATGTTGCCCGCTGCAAACATCCTCCTAATTCAACACCAAGAGAGGGATATTGTGAAGAACAGGTGTAATTAACAATAATAACCCGACTAACTGTCGTTTGCAGACATTGTCTAGGCTTCGGAACAGCATAGAGTAGCGGTAATTTATCCGTCGCGATGACACATCGCAGCGACGCCGTGAAGCCCGGAGAGCAGGGTGATGCCTTTACGTGCTGCGTGAACCGTCGGAGAGAAATCTCCATTAAGAAGCCCATTATGAGGGACCATTAATAAGATGAAATACATCCTGTAAGTCACCAAATGACAAACTAACATAGCATGAAGTATCTCGAATAATGACTAATCTAAAAAAAAAAATGAAATTCTAAGTCATCATTTTGAGAACGCTTGTTTGTCATTTTGAACAACCATTTGGATTTAAGTCATTCTTTTGAGATGCTAAGCATTAATTTATTGACATATGTTCTCATTGTTTTGGACTATGTTATTATTTCCATATCAAAAAGTCATTATATTGAGATACTTAGCATTATTTTAAGAATGGTTCTTATTATCAATTATGTTTACGAGCAGCATTGAATGCACCTTGAGGTCAGTTTTCTCCCTCCCTCCCAAAACGAAGAGGATTTGACCGCTTTGATTTTGCATTTACAAAAAACCTCGTCATAAAGTGAGAACAACTACTCAAGACATGTTCTGTGTTGGTAAATTAAACATAAATAAATATAAAATAAAGTTAAATAAAAAGATAAAGAAATATAGTTGGGTATCATCGGTCAAAGTTTAGGTTGACTGTAAAATATAAATGCACAATGACAATTCAAATCATCTTTTAGGTAAGCACATTTCTATTTTAAGGATTAATGATGAAGCCAGTGGGTAACACCTCCCCCTTGTGGAACATCTGGAGCCTGCTGTATGATAGTGTAAGACCAGATGTGCCATGCATCTAAAAATGATAAAGTCAGGAGGATGAGCATTAAACAAGGTAACCCTGTTAAAGACCATGCACAGGTGTTTCCCCTTTGCCTGATTAGACATCTGCAGCAGACTGTAGTTTGTGGCAGAAATGACAGCCTAATCAGTAGTACTTTATTTGACACCCCCCTATTTAGCATTCGTAAGCAGCATATAAACATTAAATGTAGTTTATAATGAAATTGTAAGATGATAGGACAATTATTGTGTAGTAATGTAGTGTTATGGTCCACAACGTTTTACTTTTCGTATAAAGTTGTTTGTTATATGATTACAACTGTGTTTTACTATATTGTCAAACAATGGGACTTTGAGTATTGTCAATGTAGTAAAATGAATTTATAATTGACTGTTTATTAAAATGAATTATTCTTGGAATAACATTTAATTGACCTTTGGTGTAACTTACCAAGTTTCACATGGTACTATGATTTATCCCCTTTATTTTAAACACCTTGAGATTTCCATGTCATTTTCAGTGTTTTATTTAAATAAAATTCATTAAAATAATGTCTACATTTTTACTGTATACTTTATTTGAGCTGAAATGGTTAAGAAATATAAAACACAAATCACCACCAACTTCAACTGTACAGTGAACCAGAATATGTAAACCAATACACTTTCAATTTCCATAAATAGGTAAAAGAAAAATGTAAATAACATGTATTTTACAGTTTTAGATTTATTTGAACACGTGATTAAAAAGGACTTGCATATTTCAGTATTTCCCACATTTCGGGGAGACAAGAGAGGAATCTGGACATCTGGAAATCTTGTCCTTTCTGGACTTTTATTTAGAAATCTATCCACCCCATATTTCAATGGGTATACAAGGAAATGACAATGCTGCGAATCACCGTGGCAACAGTTAGAATTTCCCAAATACCCATCGTACCCCGAGACATGACAGCCGGTATAAGAACTTTTTATTTCCTGTCAGAAACAGTTAACGTTTTTTGTGGAATAAAAGGCTGCCAATATTTCTCTCCCTCCCCCAAATATCACAATGTTTGTTTTTATTTGACTTCCTTCAAATCAGTGTAGTCTGTTGAAAGCATTTTCTATGTTGCATTTTTTACAGAAATGACAAAAAGAATGGGCTAAGTTACAAATAGCACATAGCAAAATAGTCTGTTCATATTTCATGTTTCACCTGTCCCACTGTGAAGCCTCAAGCTCTTTGTCCAATGCTCTCGTCCGTCTGAAGTTTCTCTAAAATGACGAGTCCTCTGAGTAGCGCCAGGAACAGACCAGGGAGTCTCTCACCTCCTCGCTTTAACATCTGCAAAATCCTTCATCCCGTGAGCACGTAGAAAAAGGGAGTTATGGGTAAGTGCTGTCCGTCTCTTTTAACCCGTTTCCCTCCTCGCTCATTCCATTTCTCCTTTCCATTGATACGTTGTTTTAAATTTAAATGTAAGCGCACAAGTATTAGGAGAGTTCAGATGGAAGAGGAGCTCAGGCTAGAGTCCTATGTTGCCCTACAAAGGCAAAAGACCTTAACTCGCCCGCCAGAGTGTAGAACTGAGAAAAATGACTTTAAAGTTGTTTTGTTGTCCAGCCAAATGAATTGTAGGCAGAATATTGAAAATGTTGCAATTCTTTGTTTTTTTAAAGAAATTAAATATCTACATAAAAATCTTGAGCTCAAACTTAACCTTTGACCTTTTTTCGGAAGTTAATGTACTCTGCCTTTGCATTGTCTGCAAAATAACAAGGGGTCATACCAAGGCAAAAGGCATTAACTTCCATTTAATCGCTCACTTGGTTGCTGATCACAATATAAAATCAGTTTATGTTACTAATGATAACATCTACATAAAATATAGTGATCATGGTGCAAATTAGGCTCAATATAATATAAACCTAAATAAAATATAATGCAAATGAGATGGAATTAACATGTATTTGAAGGTGACAAAGTTGCATTACCAACTCACATCATTATGACCTATTTTATAAACCCATTGTTGTATTGAATTGAAACAACACTAACACTCCTCTTCTTATTCCTTAAATTGCAAGTTACATCTGATTTTGCAATGGCAATAATAGGTAACAATGCCCTAGGTTAAATATCAGTTAATGTTTTCAGATAAAACGTAGAGGGAATAAAACTTGTTGATGATGTAGTGTGTATGTTTTCTAATAGTGTATAAAAGTCACATCCTACAAATAAATTCACTTGCATAGAAAGTCAAATAGTATTTAATGCAAATGCTGATGGTATACAAAATTAGAATTTATGTTCTTTCCATAAAGTTCTCTCCCATAAATTAGATACTAGATTAAATCGAATGTGATGCAAATGCCTTATTGGTAACAATTAAACAGAGAGCTCCAGAATAGCCTCCTGTTGGGTGGCATGAGGGGACCAAGCTTCTTGAGGATATCCCTCTTCTTTGCCTCCTCTATGCCCTTGTCTTGTGGCCTCAAGGTGGTGGGTATTGTTAGAAATTAAAATCAATGTTTTATGGCATAATGTACCTTAAACATACCGTCAGTTTAAATGCTATTTTATTCTGGAAAAACCCGGAAGTTCTCAATACCAAGCTTTTATTCTGAAAATCCGTCATGACGACATACGGGACTACTGCCCATTAGTATCATTAAAGTGGCTATTGACGCCGTTAACATGTATTACATATAAAGTTATGAAAGAGATAAGGAGGAGAAAAGGCATGTGGAAGTAAGCAATGAATGTAAAATGTCGAAATCCTCTGTTTAACGCGATATCGGACACAGACGAACGAGGGGGGAAGTCCCCTACGTCACTACAACTCCCAGAGCAACCTGATCTCACCAGAATGCGTGACTCCACCACGACTCCTTAACACCGCATTGCGTGGTGGTGTCACGAACTTTGTTACATTTACGTGTCTGCACCACGCAAACAACCCCAATGTAAAGTGAATGAGGCTCCTTTGTCGTGGTGCACACACGCATTTCTACAACGTCCTGCAGTGAGCTTTTATTCTATAAAACGTTTTTAAAATCTACTTTATAGCACGGGAGGCTTCTTTTATTTTATTTGTATTTATAATAATTTTTATTTTTCGTCAGAATGTATTATGGTGCATTAGTTACGAATTTTTGTTCTCAAAAAACAGTGCATTGTGTGTAATACAACTGTGATTTGTATTACATTAGTTAGTTTTTAAGGAAGGCCAGAGCTTCAGCTGTGTCAAATAGATTGTTCCCTTTAGTTAACGTTTTTTAAAAGAACATTATATTCCGATTTGATCATGTCCCCTTTATTGTATTACGGAGAGCAATGTGAGCGTCCATTCCCATTGGACAACGGAGGATTTTACACCCGGAAGTAAGTATACTCTTTACTGTCGATTGATTTTACAGTGATATCTGCACTACTCATCAACTAAAAAACACCAGATTATCCTTGTTGATTACACAACATTGATTGGTTTAAATTGTGTACAATGCTTTTGTAATTTTCCCCTTCGAGTCGGAGAAACAAACATTTGTTCAGTTTAGGATGGCCGAAGACACTACACTACCCAGAATCCTCAGCTATCGTTTGGGACTACACCATGTGCTTTGCTTGACAATGTTGAAGTTTATGCTGAGCGACAAACAGCATTTTGAAATGGAATGAAACCCATCGACGGCACACTATTCAAAACAGGAATCGAACGTCTCCTACCCCCCCTTAGGTCACAGGCTCCTCCTGTAGTGCAAGTCAATACAAAAAGAAAAATAGTAAAAAGTGAAATAGTGCAATAAGAGTCTATACAAGTGATTGGAATATATGATATATTAGACAAATCATTTCTAAGTAGCAGCCAGATGAATGTTATGGATGTTATTTCAAAGTTCAGGTGTTTAATAGTCTTATGGCCTGTGGGATGAAACTGTCCCTGAGTCTGGTGGTTTTGGTCCGGATGTAAGATAAGATAAGATAGGATGGTACTTTATTGATACCAATTTGGGAAATTGTTTTTGTTGCAGCAGCATAAAAGACAAGGCATTTTACAATAAAACAAAACCACAAATAAACAATAATAGAAAGAAAAGAAAATAGAAAATATACGTGTTGAAATAGAAAATATACATGTAGATATTATATATGCAAATATACATATTCAAAAATATATGACAATGGAATATGGAATATCAAATATTGAACAGATTATATATGTGTACAATGTACAGTGAGGTTGTATTAGAGAAACTACGGAGCAGAGAGTTCTCTTCCAGCCAGAGGTGATTTATTGTACAGAGTTATTGCAGTAGGCAGGAATGTGTTCCTGTATCGGTCCTTGTGACAGCGGAGCTGCAGCAGTCTGTTGGAGAAGGAGCTCCGTTGTCTGTCCAGCTGCAGGTGGAGAGGATGGGTGGGTTATCCATCATGGACAACAGCCTGTTCAGTGTCCTCCTCTCCACCACAGCTTCAAAGGGGTCCAGCTTGATGCCGATGACAGACCCAGCTTTCCTGATCAGTTTATTGATCCTGCTGGTGTCACCGGCTCTGATGCTGCCCCCCCCAGCAGACCGCAGCAAAGAAGAGTGCACTGGCCACAACAGACTAGAAGATCTCCAGCATCTTGCTGCACACGTGGAAGGATCTCAGCTTCCTCAGAAAATAGAGTCTGCTCATCCCCTTCTTGTACACAGCGTCAGTGTTGATCCTCCAGTTCAGCCATAAGTGCACTCCCAGGTACTGTAGTCCTCCACAACAGCCACATCCTCTCCTAGAATGTAGCTGTCGTGCCAGACGGCAGCAGACAGAACAGTTTGTGGCTGGGGTGATGGGGGTCTTTTATAATCCTGAGGGCTTTCTTTAAGGTTAACCTGGTATTTTTACTGCACCACATTTATTTTAGTTACTTTACAAATTCTGATTAATGATGTGAAATATAAACAACCCTTAAAGCAGACTTTAGTTACACCTGAGTAAAATTCAGGGAAGGTGATTGTCAAGTGCCAACAATCAGGAGAGATATTTCATTGGAGTACTGGCTTATCTAAAGCCAGTTGAGTAGCACTTGAAATGTTTTGGCTCTATGAAACCTGATGTACTTTATGATTCTGTTTTCTTCAAGCTTGTATTTTGTTGGTCGAATGTACTTATTGTAAGTCGCTTTGGATAAAAGCGTCAGCTAAATGCAATGTAATGATTGTTGGTGCTTGAGAAGACTACATATGTATCTGCAGATCCCTATAAAGTATATACACTACTCGTTATTCTCTACAAATAGTTAATTAAAAACTGTATATAATTGCTATTTTGGACATCCCTTTTCAAGATTTCAATATTACTCTAAACGTGTAATAACGTGCTTTAACCAGCAGGTGGTTTGGGTTAAAAAGCTGTCAAGTTTACAGTGTTAACAAAATAAAATATACTGCTGTTTCTGGTTTAGTTTACGACGGATATATTTAGTTATTGTTTTGATATTTGTAACACAAAAGCGATGGAAAAACCCCACAGCAACACAGAAAAGATAGTTTTAACATGAGTAGTTAATAAAAAAACAATAATATCAAAACAAATTATTACTACTAACTTTATTGTGAAATTAAAACAGAACGGTAAAAGAATAGTTTCCGGTCTATTCTGAGCCAGATCTCTGTAGATAAATACAAATACAGAACTACGACAGATGTGTAATATTTAATGCAGCCAAACCATTTATTACAATGCATTTATGTGATGACTTTCAAAGAGTAAAGCAAGCACTGCTGAATAAAGTATGATTTATCTTTTACGAAACGTTTTTTTTTATATGGAATGCAGTCAACCAATCACAGAGCTTGAGGCAACGCAGACAATAGCTGAGGATTCTGGGTAGTGTAGTGTCTTCGGCCATCCTAAACTGAACAAATATTTGTTTCTCCGAATCGAAGGGGAAAATTACAAAAGCATTGTACACAATTTAAACCAATCAATGTTGTGTAATCAACAAGGATAATCTGGTGTTTTTGAATTGATGAGTAGTGCAGATAGCACTGTAAAATAAATCGACAGTAAGGGGAATACTTACTTCCGGGTGTAAAATCCTGCGTTATCCAATGGGAATGGACGCTCACATTGCTCTCCGTAATACAATAAAGGGGACATGATCAAATCGGAATATAATGTTTCTGGTTTAGTTTACGACGGATATATTTAGTTATTGTTTTGATATTTGTAACACAAAAGCGATGGAAAAACCCCACAGCAACACAGAAAAGATAGTTTTAACATGAGTAGTTAATAAAAAACAATAATATCAAAACAAATTATTACTACTAACTTTATTGTGAAATTAAAACAGAACGGTAAAAGAATAGTTTCCGCTCTATTCTGAGCCAGATCTCTGTAGATAAATACAAATACAGAACTACGACAGATGTGTAATATTTAATGCAGCCAAACCATTTATTACAATGCATTTATGTGATGACTTTCAAAGAGTAAAGCAAGCACTGCTGAATAAAGTATGATTTATCTTTTACGAAACGTTTTTTTTATATGGAATGCAGTCAACCAATCACAGAGCTTGAGGCAACGCAGACAATAGCTGAGGATTCTGGGTAGTGTAGTGTCTTCGGCCATCCTAATCTGAACAAATATTTGTTTCTCCGAATCGAAGGGGAAAATTACAAAAGCATTGTACACAATTTAAACCAATCAATGTTGTGTAATCAACAAGGATAATCTGGTGTTTTTGAGTTGATGAGTAGTGCAGATAGCACTGTAAAATCAATCGACAGTAAGGGGAATACTTACTTCCGGGTGTAAAATCCTGCGTTATCCAATGGGAATGGACGCTCACATTGCTCTCCGTAATACAATAAAGGGGACATGATCAAATCGGAATATAATGTTCTTTTAAAAAACGTTAACTAAAGGGAACAATCTATTGGACACAGCTGAAGCTCTGGCCTTCCTTAAAAACAAACTAATGTAATACAAATCACAGTTGTATTACACACAATGCACTGTTTTTTGAGACCAACAATTCGTAACTAATGCACCATAATACATTCTGACGAAAAATAAAAATTATTATGAATATAAATAAAATAAAAGAAGCCTCCCGTGAGTTACTAAAGCTATAAAGTAGATTTTAAAAACGTTTTATAGAATAAAAGCTCACTGCAGGATGTGGTAGAAATGCGTGTGTGCACCACGACAAAAGAGCCTCATTCACTTTACATTGGGGTTGTTTGCGTGGTGCAGACACGTAAATGTAACAAAGTTCGTGACACCACCACGCAATGCGGTGTTAAGGAGTCGTGGTGGAGTCACGCATTCTGGTGAGATCAGGTTGCCCAGAGAGGAGGAGCGAACAGCCAGCAAGCGGGAAAGACGAATGCTTGGAAGCTCTCTTCTGCACGGCCATCACAGGGAGAGGAAGCTGCAGACTTTCTCTCCTGACTGAACAATATCCTGCTTGTAACATTACCGCGCTTTTTATTAATTAAAGTACCAATTTTGAACCTTCTCAGAGACTCCATTTAGTCTCCTTTTTTAAGCTTCTTACCTGGACGCGAGAATAACGAACACAGCATAACATTTGGTGTTAACCCCGACGTGATCTCGTTTCGCCAGGAAGAGCAGTTGCAGTTTTCAAAGGAGTTTGAACAATGCTAGCAGATATACACTCGGGCCCAATAAAGAAAGGTAAAAGAAGTACCTGTTTATTCAAAATCTTCAATAGATTACATAGTGAACAATAGGAGTGTGTGTCTGTCTGGTAAGTTGGACTCCTGAGAGACTGCCTAAATTAATGTTAAAACAACCACATTTATAACAATAACAATTGTATACCTTGGGGCGTGGCTTTGTCACAAGGGTGAGTTCATATTTCTTCTTTTTCTTACATTTAACCCTGCATGTTACTAATTTGTGTGTGTTAGTATTTTAACTATAAATGTGTGTGGTCATTGTACTTTGGATAGGTGTCTTGTTGCGTTTTCATGTAGGTGTCTCTTGTTACGTTAGTAGTTAGTTAGCCTATGACGTAAGGATATATATGTCCATTTAACGATTATTGTTAAGATCTATGAGACATAGCGAGTTGGTTACGGGCCAAGTAATTGAAAACCAACAAGGCATAGCGAGTCAACTTCGGGTTGAGTAACTGAAGACAGTGCTAGTCGAAAACAGTTGAGAACTGTTTTAAAAAAGTCCTTTTTTGAGGAAAAGGCTTGATTTAAGGTGTAAGCCTTTATCAGTGGTCATAACTGTTCTATTTTCAACCAAGATATTGCGGGTGGAATACAGTATTTGGGGTTACGACAGCATTACGTTAAATTGACGACGGTCATTTAATAGTCGCTGATTGGTTCCCATACTACATCCACCTAGCGTGTCTAAATGGCAGCAGTTGACTGTAGTGGACTATAAAGTCAAATATTACGCAGATAAGTTTATGGCTTAAGCGTAAAGGGTTCCTAACTTTAAGTGATGATATCAATAAGATAAAGCCCATTTGTTCATAGTAAACTAGATAGAAATGTTATTTTAAACTGCAGTGTTGTTTTGTGTTGAATTTTCTTGACAAGATTGCCCCGCCATTATTTAAACCACCCCTGTGAGAGACAGGAGGTGTGTTATCAAATCCCTTTGTTCTTCAGGTTAAAGGTTGGAAAATCAGTTGCCATCTTGTTTTGCCCTAGTAGTTATACAAATGCCACATTCATCTCATTAGTATGCATGGAATGTGACAGGTCGCCCCGCCCCTTTTTGGCATTTTGACCGGAAGTCCCGCCTCTTTTGACCGGAAGTCCCGCCCTGCTTGACCGGAAGTCCCGCCTCTTTTAACCGGAAGTCCCACCCCGTTCGACCGGAAGTCCCGCCCCGTTCGACCAGAAGTCCCGCCCCATTCGACCGGATGTCCCGCCCCCACTTCCGGCGGATGTCCCGCCCCCGCTTCCGGTTTACAAAATTAAATTAAAATTAAATTAAAAAAATTAGAAAAATAAAATGCCGTTGTTTCAATCAATTAGTATGCATAGGATATATGTCCCGCCTCCTAACCACTTCCTGTGTGGTTAATCCTGTATACAGTATTGAATGTAACTTACAAATACTTGCAAATAACATGAAATTAATCAAAGTAAAGCATCTAAAAAAAAACATATATTTAAAAAAAGTCAGCCTCTCTGTTTTTGCGAACAGGACATGGGGGGAACACACACACACACACACACACACACACACTTTCCCCGCCCCTCTCCCGTTAGAGGTTGTTTAAATAAAAGCCAGCGTCTTTTGGTCACTCTTCAATATTTTTCAAGTCGAGAGAAAATGGCCAAGAGACGTCTTGATATGAGTTTAATCAGCGAATGCAGTTTGTATGCCGGGTTCAGGCGCCTACAGCCGAAGAACTTCACGAAGAATGGATTCTGAAAAATGGCGATGTTTGGGGTTATATATTCAACTATATGGCTAATGAACTGCATTTCTACAATCTGAAGAGTGGAGAAACGTATGGACCCCGTAGTGTTAAAGCGACACTGACCTCAACAGATTGGGCTGTGTTAACTCTGGTGTCTTCCCGAGATCTACACGCAACCATTGTATCGGAAGAAGTAGTGCATCAAGAAACCATCGTGGAACCACCGGCGTACAAGATATTTGCAAAGAAAAGCAAAGAAACACAAACAGCATGCGAGATTAAAGAAGAGTTTGCATCGTTACCCCTCGATGTGAAGGAAGAAGAAGGAGATATTTCCACACAGCCAGAAGGGAGAAGAGTCCTGACAAGCACCGTCTGGGAAACTAAAAGCGGACCCTCTGGGCGTTGGTATTACCGCTCAAGCCGTTTGGTGACGTTGGGTAAGGATCCCTCTGATGATTTTGTTTTGGAGTATTTTAATTCTACCTGCGGGGTATTTCAAACGTCCTTGAGGGTGCCTCTGACTGCATGGCTGGAAATGATTGATGGAAAAGCTACAAAGCTTAAAGAACTTTTTAAACAGAGTCAGACATCGATGGACATTATACTGGTGAAAAAGACCCTCACGTTTGCAGAGGACTCCGCCCCCCAATCAACATAACAAGTCCCACCCACCTCAGCAGATCATTTTAAAAGTAAGGACCCCGCAAGGACATTTTTAGAGAGCAGCAACCATGGATCTGAGAAAAACCAAGTCTCCCCCCACGATCTGCAGCATGGATCAAACGCCTACAGGACCGCCATCCTCACCAACAATTTGGACACCAGATCTCGACAACTATATGGCGGGTATTGATATCACGGGGTGGCTGGATATGCCTCAACATCCATCTACTCCACCTGAGTCTCCAGAGGAATCAACAGCAGTAGGCATTGATTCGCCATGCTTTCCTTGTGCTCCAGAGGTTGGCGTTGATATGCCATGCTTTCCTTGTGCTCCCGAGGGTGATGCTACAGAACGTGCTAGGACATCAGCATTCCTGAATACGGTAAAAGCAGTTGTAGTTCATCTGTTGGATAGAGTCGTATACCTTTACAGAAAGGAAACATGTAACTGATGTCAAGTCGATCACCCCAGTCAGATGCAGCACGAGTGTTTATTCCCTACCGGTGAATACTATCTGGATCGAAAACTATGATGAAGTGGTAAAGAGACTATGGACCGTTCGTTTCATTCCAGCCATTCGGGACGCTCTGCACCAGAACCACCTTCATGTGTCGGAGAGGAGAGTCTTTGGAGCTACCGAGGCGATTCTGTACAACCTCAGAAACACCAGACTCTTTGAGGCTAAAATCGAGAAGCTATACGAACAGCTTGTAGAGAACGACGAGACCCAACTGAAGATTACAAGAGCAGCTTGGGCCTTCTGGCAGCATTAGGAAGAGTCTTTATTTATTTTTGATACTTTTTCGTTAAAGTATGTTTTATTTTAATTTTACTTGATATAGTGTGTCCTTCCTTTTATTATTCTCTGCTTGGAGAAATGTTGTATATACATATCAATAAAATGCATTGTAAGAAAAAACTGTTGTACTCATTACCTCATCGGGCTGTAACAGGAAACATGTCTGAGAAACGTGTTATACATAGGGTGTATTACACTCCATCTAATCCAGGGAGTTTAGGAGGTGTGGATAAACTCCATAGAGCTGTACAGAATGAAATGGGTAAACAAATAAATGTAGAGAAAGTCAGAGAATATTTATCTGAGCAGGACGCATATACTTTGCACAAGCCGGCTAAGGTGCATTTTGTAAGAAACAGAGTTTTCGTACTCAGACCGCTGCAGCAATTTCAAGCAGATCTCTGCGATATGCAAAAAAGCTGCTGCCAAAATGAACTTTAAGGAGGGCGAACTTGTAAGGATATCCAAATTGAGAGGGGTATTTGATAAAAAATATGAGCAGAGTTATACTGACGAACTATTTACGGTGTCTGAAGGCTTACCTCGGCAGCCACCTGTTTACAAGTTCAAAGATTATGAGGGTATTTCAGTGAAACAAGGCTGTTTTGAACATTTGACAGATTTATGCTTAAATTCTCTGAGAAAGTTACTGAAAGATACACTTTTCTTTTTAAAAAAGCTGAAAAGTAGATAATGAAGTGTGCTGTGTGTGTACAGACACACAGAAAACACTGAAAAACACAACACGAAGGACTGTAATACACATGTATCAGACACGCTCAATAGTTATACTGATTGTAGCATCCCCAGGACAGTCTCCAGCTTAGCATTCCCCATATTACTGGAGATATCGTGATGGAGTTTTTTCACTTCAGTCAAAATATTCACGTGTATGCTGTTTTTGACGCAAAGATGCATTACATCTACAAACAGAGCATACAATGAGAGCACATGATACACTTTTGATGTTTGTTTCATTTCTGAGATAATGTTACAGAATGTTTCGGAAAATGAAGATTCCAGGACCACTTTAAATGTTTCGTTTACAATCGTTTCCCAATGACCCGGAATAGTACTGCCAGAACGAACGATATCCAAAATGTCTTCCAGTTTACAAACTTCGGCCATTCTTTTTACACAGGGGTCACTACTCGTTCTGTTTTCAATCGTCCCCATCACCACACTTATTAACAGGGTAATGACTACATTATGATCAATATATACAGAGCGTTTTGCATAGTAGTTTCCCATTTTTATTTTACTTAAAGAAAAAAGTCAATGTATCGAACAAGTCCCTGGCTTCTCCATCCAACTGCTGGTTGTTAGTCTTCTTCTTCTCCATCCAAATCGGCATGGATCTTTTCAAGTCTCTCCTTGAGGCGTCTGCAATTTTTGAGATTGTGAAGAAAAGCCTCCGAAGCGCCTTGGATCCTCCAATCATCCGTGAAAATGTCTTTATCATTAAGACTCTGGTTGATCTCAGTAATGAAGTCGGTGAGCCAGAGTCTTTTCATTAACGCGTTGTAATTGTTTCTGAAGTAAAAATCGGACATGTCATTCAGAAAATCGTGTTGCCTCTGGCCGGGGTGACTGACTCGGCACCGTTGCATATTTCTTCTCTGTACCGATGTATCACCCTCTCCACAATATCAACCAACACCGCTTTCAATGTGTCCATAAACAGAGACGTTTTGGCCCAAGGAGCAAAATCAGCAGCAGTAGTATTGCAAGATTCGGGTTTCCCCCTTGGTGGTGATGATGGTAGTCCAGTAGTCTGTTCCTGGCTGCAACTCGCGGGGGGAGTCTTGGCTTTTCTCTGCTCCATGGCTCGTTTACAACGGTCGTCTTAGCGAGGTCCTTCGTTTTAGATGATTTGCTGAGTGTAGGGTGGGGCTTATTGCGTTGAATGGTGGTAGTCAATTATAGAATTGAGAGTTTTTAGAAAAAAAGTTCTTTAAGCGTTGTAGCTTTTTCATCTCATCTCCAGCAATAGGTCATCATTTAAGAACAAGTAATAGTTTTGTCAAGATTCTACAGAAAAAAAGTCAGAAAAGTATAGAATGTCAGAAATATGGAAAAGTCATTGTGTACAAATAGTATGTTGAAAATCAAAAAAGAAAACTCAATTCAATACAATTTAATGAATATTTTACCCTGTTCTAAAGTTTTGCACCGTTAAAGAAAAACCCCTTCCTTACCAAGTACTTCATATTATACCCTTTGTTAAGTGTTGCGTACATCAGGGTGTATCTCAAAGTATCTTGGTAAGGCAAGGCAAGGCAAGGCAAGGCAAGTTTATTTATATAGCACTTTTCGACGCAGGGTAATTCAAAGTGCTTTACAAAAAAGAAATGAAAGACATTAAGCATTAAAAAAGAAAAGCTAATAAAATAAACATTAAGGAAAAATACATGGATAAAAGTTACAGTGCAGTCTAAAATATGAATAGTTCAATTAAACATTACAAGAAAAAGTACATGGATAAAAGTTACAGTGCTAATAAAATAAACATTAAGGAAAAATACATGGATGAAAGTTACAGTGCAGTCTAAAATATGATTTAATTTAGACAGACTTTCTTCACCATATTTTGCTCGCATGACATCCACAATCGGACCCTCAGGAGGCTGTACACACCCCCTCCCCTGCTTTGCTTCCATAACAAAGTCTTTAAAGTGTTACCAAAACACTCCGTGTTACCAAAACACTATTTTTCATCCGTCGATGCCAGATATTCCAAATATCTCTGCTTTCGAGCTTAAATGTCATGGAGTTTAATTACGTTTAGAAAAAGTACATGGATAAAAGTTACAGTGCAGTTTAAGATATGAAAAGTTCAATTAAAAGCAGCGACAAAAAGAAAAGTCTTCTTTATGGTAACATAAAATAACTAAAATATGTAAGTTTATCAGAAAATAAAAAACCTTGTTTATCTGAACAAGTGTTGCATACACCAGAGTGTGTCTAAAAGTATCTTAGTAACACAAGAAAAAAGAGAAGAAAGCGTTGATGTTAACAAAAACTGGATTGTTCCACTGAAATAATTAATAAATAATTTCAAAAAGTGCTCTTAAAAAGAACAAATGTATTCAGATAAAAGTATTTTGTTAGACTATTAAGTCCACGATGATTACATTTAACCCCTAACCCATTTGTATTATATGTTTGTTTTCCTAATAAAACCATAGTCACCTGAAATAATTTTGCCATGGCTGTAATGAAGGACTGAGCGTTGATTCCGTTTGTTTTTATACATCTTTGATTTCGTCTGCATCAATCCATCTGTTGAATTTTTCGGGCCAATTATGCCAAGATACAAACATTTGTTTTTTCCCTCTCACCACACGCCTTTTTAGAATTTTCTCGACTTGAAAAGCCTTGTCATTGGCTATCTTCACTTTTTGTAACTCTTTCTCATAAAAAGTCCCCTTGATCTCTTCTCCATCATAATCTTTGAGCTTGTAAACAGGTGGCTGCCGAGGTAAGCCTTCAGACACCGTAAATAGTTCGTCAGTATAAGGCTGCGGCCCCACGAGGACGAATTCGGTCGTTTGCGTTACTGTTTAGTGTCATATAGACCGTTCAGCCACACGAGGACGACCGAATATGGCACTAAACGACTGAGGAAACGACAACGGGTCCCAAGGTGGATAGAAATGCATACGCCACTCTCTGGGGGGTCAAACAGCTCCGTGTGTGCGCCCTATACGGACATTTTCAGATCACTGATAGTGATTGCGCAATAGCCCCGCCTCTCCCCACCTCTTCTGCTCACCTCCGCTTACCCCGCGCCAGTGCTGAAGTGTTTCGCCACCAACAACAACAACAATGGCGGATCGCAGAGTTGCTATCGTGCTCCGGACGCTATTGACCATGCTACAGTTGTTTGTGCAACATCTACAGCAATAATGATGAGGCAATAGCCCCGCCTCTCCCCACCTCTGCTGCTCACCCCCACGTCAAAGTAAACTGCACCCTGAATTCAGATTATTTATCTTTCTCTCGCGAGTGAAGTCTAATCTGACAGGACGGAGACACGCAGCTCTGCTCACCTGAAGCTCCTCCCGCTGCAGCAAAACACACACTTCAAGTCAGATCATCACCCTTAGCTATTTTAATTACCTCTCAAACTCCCTAAACTAGTTATAAATATGTTTATTTTTACAGTCGGCCGGGTCACTGATTACTGGATGAGCTGCTGCATGAGACAGACACTGGCGCTGTCCGAAGAGAGGGAGGAAAAAGAGAGGCTCCGTGTATTTTATCATTATATTATATAGAGTCGTTATTCATTTGTTTTAAAGCTCAATAAATAACAAAGAAGACCTTTGACCGGCACTTTTATAATTTTGTCCGGAAGATTTCAACTTTAATACACGCTGACTGGCGAAAAACTCTGCCCGGTTCCCTCGGCCCCCACCGCGGAGAATAAACAGAAGGGCAACCATGACAACCATGCTTCTTCGCTGCTTTTGTGGAGGAAGTTACAGCACCACGTAGAGGCTCCTGCATATGTACTGCAGCTTCTCCAGCGGTTGGAGCTAAACGGAGCGGTCTCGTGTGGGCAGACACTATCCGGATAATTATTGCATGTGGACGGAAGCCGTTTGCGATTGCGTTTGCGTTAATCCTATGCGTTTAGCCGTTTTTGTCCTCGTGGGGCCGCAGCCTAACTCTGCTCATATTTTTTATCAAATACCCCTCTCAATTTGGATATCCTTACAAGTTCGCCCTCCTTAAAGTTCATTTTGGCAGCAGCTTGTTTGCATATCGCAGAGATCTGCTTGAAATTGCTGCAGCGGTCTGAGTACGAAAACTCTGTTTCTTACAAAATGCACCTTAATGCACCGGCTTGTGCAAAGTATATGCGTCCTGCTCAGATAAATATTCTCTGACTTTCTCTACATTTATTTGTTTACCCATTTCATTCTGTACAGCTCTATGGAGTTTATCCACACCTCCTAAACTCCCTGGATTAGATGGAGTGTAATACACCCTATGTATAACACGTTTCTCAGACATGTTTCCTGTTACAGCCCGATGAGGTAATGAGTACAACAGTTTTTTCTTACAATGCATTTTATTGTTATGTATATACAACATTTCTCCATGCAGAGAATAATAAAAGGAAGGACACACTATATCAAGTAAAATTAAAATAAAACATACTTTAACGAAAAAGTATCAAAAATAAATAAAAACTCTTCCTAATGCTGCCAGAAGGCCCAAGCTGCTCTTGTAATCTTCAGTTGGGTCTCGTCGTTCTCTACAAGCTGTTCGTATAGCTTCTCGATTTTAGCCTCAAAGAGTCTGGTGTTTCTGAGGTTGTACAGAATCGCCTCGGTAGCTCCAAAGACTCTCCTCTCCGACACATGAAGGTGGTTCTGGTGCAGAGCGTCCCGAATGGCTGGAATGAAACGAACGGTCCATAGTCTCTTTACCACTTCATCATAGTTTCGATCCAGATAGTATTCACCGGTAGGAAATAAACACTCGTGCTGCATCTGACTGGGGTGATCGACTTGACATCCGTTACATGTTTCCTTTCTGTAAAGGTATACGACTCTATCCAACAGATGAACTACAACTGCTTTTACCGTATTCAGGAATGCTGATGTCCTAGCACGTTCTGTAGCATCACCCTCGGGAGCACAAGGAAAGCATGGCATATCAACGCCAACCTCTGGAGCACAAGGAAAGCATGGCGAATCAATGCCTACTGCTGTTGATTCCTCTGGAGACTCGGGTGGAGTAGATGGATGTTGAGGCATATCCAGCCACCCCGTGATATCAATACCCGCCATATAGTTGTCGAGATCTGGTGTCCAAATTGTTGGTGAGGATGGCGGTCCTGTAGGCGTTTGATCCATGCTGCAGATCGTGGGGGGCTACTTGATTTTTCTCAGATCCATGGTTGCTGCTCTCTAAAAATGTCCTTGCGGGGTCCTTACTTTTAAAATGATCTGCTGAGGTGGGTGGGACTTGTTATGTTGATTGGGGGGCGGAGTCCTCTGCAAACGTGATGGTCTTTTTCACCAGTATAATGTCCATCGATGTCTGACTCTGTTTAAAAAGTTCTTTAAGCTTTGTAGCTTTTCTATCAATCATTTCCAGCCATGCAGTCAGAGGCACCCTCAAGGACGTTTGAAATACCCCGCAGGTAGAATTAAAATACTCCAAAACAAAATCATCAGAGGGGTCCTTACCCAACGTCACCAAACGGCTTGAGCGGTAATACCAACGCCCAGAGGGTCCGCTTTTAGTTTCCCAGACGGTGCTTGTCAGGACTCTTCTCCCTTCTGGCTGTGTGGGAATATCTCCTTCTTCTTCCTTCACATCGAGGGGTAACGATGCAAACTCTTCTTTAATCTCGCATGCTGTTTGTGTTTCTTTGCTTTTCTTTGCAAATATCTTGTACGCCGGTGGTTCCACGATGGTTTCTTGATGCACTACTTCTTCCGATACAATGGTTGCGTGTAGATCTCGGGAAGACACCAGAGTTAACACAGCCCAATCTGTTGAGGTCAGTGTCGCTTTAACACTACGGGGTCCATAAGTTTCTCCACTCTTCAGATTGTAGAAATGCAGTTCATTAGCCATATAGTTGAATATATAACCCCAAACATCGCCATTTTTCAGAATCCATTCTTCGTGAAGTTCTTCGGCTGTAGGCGTCTGAACCCGGCATACAAACTGCATTCGTTTCTTGATTGGAGCACCCAACGGATGGCTGTAAGTTGTCACCGGTGTCTCGCTGATTAAACTCATATCAAGACGTCTCTTGGCCATTTTCTCTCGACTTGAAAAATATTGAAGAGTGACCAAAAGACGCTGGCTTTTATTTAAACAACCTCTAACGGGAGAGGGGTGAGGGGCGGGGAAAGTGTGTGTGTGTGTGTGTGTGTGTGTGTGTGTGTGTTCCCCCTCCCCTCGACCACCTTATGGTCTCTCCCCTCATGTCCTGTTCGCAAAACCAGAGAGGCTGACTTTTTTAAAATATATGTTTTTTTTTAGATGCTTTACTTTGATTAATTTCATGTTATTTGCAAGTATTTGTAAGTTACATTCAATACTGTATACAGGATTAACCACACAGGAAGTGGTTAGGAGGCGGGACATATATCCTATGCATACTAATTGATTGAAACAACGGCATTTTATTTTTCTCATTTTTTTTATTTTAATTTTATTTTGTAAACCGGAAGCGGGGGCGGGACATCCGCCGGAAGTGGGGGCGGGACATCCGGTCGAATGGGGCGGGACTTCTGGTCGAACGGGGCGGGACTTCCGGTTAAAAGAGGTGGGACTTCCGGTCAAAAAGGTGGGACTTCCGGTCAAAGGGGGCGGGACTTCCGCTAAAATGCCAAAGAGGGGCGGGGCGACCTGTCACATTCCATGCATACTAATGAGACGAATGTGGCATTTGTATAACTACTGAAAATAAGACACACGGAAGTCGCCATTTCGTGAAATGCTAATTGAAAGTACTACTCAGTCACACTCACATGATGCTAGGCACTCCATATTGAGAAGGACAAATCATATCTCTTGGCAGAGTTGGAACTATAAAATAGACAGGTTATCTTACCGTGGGAAGTTTGGTAATTGTAGGAGTCTGGTTTTGGAAGTATTTCTGCTTCGGTTTATTTGAGATATTCTTGTTTACAAGTGTGTATTGGCGTTTTTCATTTGAATATTCTTGTTTGCAAATGTGTTTTGGCGGTTGTGGGCTGTGTTGTTTAACCATATTCTAATTTTCTTCCCATTTGTAAGGAAATAAGCTACTTCTTGTTAAAAATATGTCAGTTTTGCAACAGCTATCCCTAGTGGATTGAGCTGGAAATTACAACCGCGCACTCTGTTGGTAATACAGAATTATTCTTGATTTTAAGTGTTATGAATGAACACATGCGCCAATCGCCAGGATAGAATTACAAAGTGGTTTCTAATTATAAGAAACTTTACATAATAGACTTTCAAACTACACTGTAGAATATTCAAACACCAATTGATTGACTGTACACAGGATTTAGATTAGCATATCTCAAAGTCAAAACGATACACTGTACAATTTTTGTTCAACATTTCAGATTTAAACAATTTGCATAATTTGTATCTTTTAATTTACTTTATTAATATTTTATAAAAAAAAAAACTTCAAAAAAAAAAAAAACACACTCAGATTTTCGAATAGGAAGAGAGCATGTCACCGAAAGAAACTAAGTTGAGACCAGAAGCAGAGTCAGGCTCAACTGCAGATATTAAGGAAAGGGTAAAAATCAGATCAGATGCTTTAACCTTTTCAATTAAAAGACAAAAGACATGGAACCAAATAGAGAAACTGTTGGAACAGTGGCAAACAAGAGGACTGATTCCAGCAGATGATCAACCTGGACCAACCAAAGCCCATAGAAGAGCAGTGCTCGACTATGAGCATGAACAATGCCTACAAAAGCTAACTATATGGAGGGAAGCTGAAGAAAGATTTATAAGAGTTACAAGTCTGATACTCCATCTGGAATATGCCAGCCTATTGGCACACAGCATAAATGAGGTCCGAGTAGCAGACCTGCCAGTGAGGGAAGACATAGCAGAAAAAACAAAAGACACCGTAGCTTGTAGGAACAAGACAAGGAGAAGGGAGGGGAAACTTCCAGAGATTCAGGTGCAGAATAAAAAATCCGAGGAAGACAAAGTGGCAGAGGACGAGAGCCACGATCAAGACGAAGAACAGATGAAGGCTGCTACAAATGTGGTCAGCTGACACATTGGTCCAGAGAGTGTCCGCAGAACATTGCACCAAACAACGGCCCTCCATGCAGATACCCCGGGGAGGTTTCCATGATGACGACGGAGGCAGGGGGTCCCAGAGATGTCAAAGACGAACAGGGGTGCCAACCATGACCCAAATGCCACTGACACCCTGGTATCAACCACAACAATGAGGAAGCTCAGAGGACCAGACCACCAGGTGATGCATCTTCAGCACAAGGGTATTTTGAAATCCAGCTACATTGAGCCATATCTGTCACCACAGAAGGGAGAGGTTTAATGTAAAACAAGATAGTGAGTAGCATATTGCATTTACACATAAAGCATAAAACATAGTAGAACATTTAGCAGACTATTTTTGTAACTATGAGAAGGAAAGAGATTACGAGTGATCATGGGCGGCGCCAGGATTTTTTTGCTGTAGTAGCTTAGCAGTTGCTATATGACAGCATGGCGTTGCTAGTTAATTTTCAAAATAAACAAACAATACCAGTGGGCCAAGCACGAGCCTGTTCATATTGTAGCGTTCCCGCTATTCAAGATCACTCAAGCCTTCATTGTCGAAAACGTTCTCTTTATTTACAGAACCAATCAATAGCGTAACACTCATGACTTTCACGTAACACACACCGGACAACGCACACACATACACACCTCTCCCTAACTCCCACCAACAACATTGCCTAAATAACGCACTTTCCCTCCTCCTCCTCCTCCTCCTCCTCCTCCTCCTCCTCCTCCTCCTCCTCCTCCTCAGTTCTCTTCTTCTCATTCACAATTCCCCGTGTTAGATCTCACTGTCAGCACGCCTCGAACAATGCGCCATGTCGGAAAATACAACACATTCTTGATTCATTTAAAATGACCATTTGTAACTGAGAGGAGTGACTGCTCATTTCTGCCGAGATGCTCAAAGGGTGAGACGCTGTGTCTGAGAATCACGGACTAGCAGAATTTGTATATTCTGGAGTGGAGCTCTGCAGAGAGCAGGGTGGAGGAAATGAGGGCAGCTAGCTAGTCCTGCTGCTGCGGGTGCAGCGGGTCAGTTGGCGGGGGCACCTGTTCTTCGTGGTCCCAATCCTCCCGGTTTTCATAGTGCACATCGGGATCCTTGTGGATAGCAGGGTTATCCAGCTGGACCGGCTCCGTTGGAGAACGCGGTCGTTTACGCTGACTTGTGACTGTGAGAAATGTTTCCATTTTCGATCTACTGAGAATTAGCCAAGTAACAGTTCACGCAGTAAATTACAACGACCCGCCCCTGATAGATCCCGCGAAAATGTATCATATGTATACACATTCTCGCGGGCTGCGAGAATGTGTATAATTATGATACATTTTCATATCAAAACAATGGGGTTGCTAAGTCATTGCTAGGCCAATTGTTGGAGTTGCTATAGCAACTCCTAGATACCCCCTGGCGCCGCCCCTGCGAGTGATGTTGTTCCCCTACACAGAAAACTATTGTGTCCACACAGCTAGTGAGGTCAAGACGATGGGGTTCCACCCAAAAATATGAAGACGGAAACCTAGTACTCGCCCATGACGGAGGATCCTTACCAAGTCCTTCTGTTTACACCGACTGCAGTTCAAGGGGCGGCGATACACCAGACGTGGAACTGTTGAGACCTAAAAACAGAAACTGCTCGATTCTGCTGTGGTGAAGTCTGGCTACAAAGGGAGGTGTCCGATAGGGTCGCTTGTCTCAAACCAGTGAAGAAGTCAACAAGAACCCAGCAGAACTAGAGAGTGACTGTTGGCGGGAGAACAGTGACACAGCGACAGAGACTGGCCCAACATTCTCCAGCCAGTACATAGATGGACCCCGTCAGAAGACCGGGGCTGTGTTAGTGGAAGTGTAGTTTTTTAGTAAAAAATTATGTGATTTTTGGAGTCAGATTACATTATTCTCATAAACAACATTTTATAATTGGTTAGAAGTATCTGTTTTAAGGCAATGAGCTGCAAACTAAATAACATAACACTGATTGAGAGCTTGGATGAAGAAGTTGTAGGGTTTTTACAACAGTTTCAAGAATCAGTTTTTATTTATTTATTCTTGAGTGACTTTACTGATGTATAATGTAGTGCGTAAGGCAATATCTCATTTTGAGTGAGGGGCACCAGCCCTCCATGCATGTCACCCTCTGTGAGAATAGTTCGTATTTTCCCTCTAGTTTGGAGAAATATTATTTTATCATATGTTTGTTCAGCAGTATCAACCAATCCTCTAATCCTAGAATTATTGAGACCCATTAGCGACACCAGGGGTATTGTTTTTCGCAGCAACAATGGTGCATAATACCAGGACAAAAGCCATTCCTGAAACAAGTAAACACATTTGTGTGCTAATGGCAGATTTTAGTGAATATGTTTGTATACCATCAGAAAGCCATACATCATATGATATATTTTGTACACCTTATGGGTACATGGAGAAGTTATATTTATTTTGTGCAACGTTATGGGTTTTACATGTCCTGTGCAGAATAGGGTAATCATTGCAATATTGATTGAGCATGTTATGCTCAAAGGAGGGAGTGTCATGATTATACAGATATATTGATTTCAGTGACGTTGTAGTTAATGAATAATAACATGTATTTAATAATAGGTCACATAACGACAAAAGGTATGCCGAAGCCTGGGCCTCCTCCAAGGAGGGAGTTTTCCAGTTTTAGATATTAGACGAATAGAAGTGATGAATATGTCAGAACTCTGAGTAATATTATCCAAGTTTTGTCTACACAGGCTGGGAAAGCTACAGAGATACCAGACGAGACTCCAGAAGAGACTCCTGTTCGGCCAGGTGATTGGGTGAGGGTGAAAGTTCACAAAAGACAGTGAGCTGATCCCGGTGGACGGAACAGTGAGAAGTTGTAATGAACTTCACACGAGCTCCGGTTTAAAGGTAAAGAAAAAGGAGCAAATTGACACCACCTCACACATGGTCACCCTTCACCGGCAACTTCCAGAACATTATTGGGAGTTAGGACTGATTTGGCAGAGCTGGAACAAAACAATAAATAGAAATAAGATAAAGATAAAAACAGCTCAAAAGACGAATTGTCTATAGATTGTATACTAAAGTGAAAACCTTTTTTTTGTTTTACATCTGAAAAAGAGTCCAATTTTCGTATACGTTATTATGGTACTCATTATTTAAATTCTGTAACTGACACAACCATGGAGAAAATAGAGATGATGTCAAGAACAAAGCCAAACCAATTGTGGGGTCCCCTAGGGATAAGAGTTAGAATAGCATTGTTGATTGTGCTCATTACACTTGGCACCTTTTTGCTTGGATGGGGAGTACAATAAGTAAGACATGGATCCATTAGTTCACTCATAGAGAATGCCCACATCACTAACAAAACTCCAGCTGTGTTTCAGAGAGTTTCACTTATCCCCAGAGCCAAAAGATCAGCTGAGCAACAAGAGGAGGAGTTAGAAATACTCGGTCCCAAAGGTGAGGCGGTTACAATCAAGATGATTCACCCCCCATATATGCAGTTCTTGTATCAAATGATGAGATGGGTTTAAGTGATCGGGATATGTAAGTGATGGGGATTTACAGATTAGGGGAATCTCCAAATACACTGGATCCATGTTTTAGTCTGTACCAGAAACACTCCCTGTTAAGTTTATGGACAACCGACCGGTGACCTGAGCACAATTATTGAAAATGATTACAGTAGAAACTGGCTACTAGCCCACAAGTACAGCTTTGTACTTACAAACTCCCCAGCTGCAGATTGTGGCGACATTGCAGATATGTCCAGTCACAAAACTTACTTATGTTCTAAATAACAGTGAGATTTAAAGTAATGGAGAAAATATGGGGACGTTCTTTTATAGTGTGTGAAATATGTGGTGCTTGAAACATGTAGATATTTTTAATTTATAGAAGAAAATGGTTTCCTGAAAGAGTTATTTGGAGTAGCCATGTTACAGTGGGTGAAAGCAATGTTTAGGGATATGGCACAACCATTAGTAGACATTAATTGGGTTTAGATGACATTTAACATCTAAGACAGATAGTAAGATTATGAAAATGGAGTAGAAAGGATTGGATATATTTTTCCTCAGTGTGTTGGAATTAGCTATCGGTAATGCGTCCCGAGATCTCTCTCTCTCTCTCTCTCTGCCTGTCAGACTGCTACGACCCCATCTTCAGACAAATGACCTCACCGCAGGAGACTCCTCCTCCATCGAACAGACACAGAACCCGAGCTGAACCAACAACAACCTGAGGCATCCAGAACCAGCTCCACCTGAGGCATCCAGAACCAAACCAGCATGCTGACAAAGAGGCAAACTCTCATCGGTCCCTCAATCAGGACCAAACTGAGCCATGAGATTTGGCACAAGAGCAGAGTGTGGGACATGAGAGCGGAATACGCCCTCCATGCAACAGCGTAGAGACTGAAAAGGAGGAGATGAAATGCAAAGCAGTTGGGCCACTGAAAAGAGTTGCAGCGGGAGGATCCAAGAGCGGATGGACTAAGGAGAAGGCAGGACAGAGGAGAGGACAGGACTGAGGAGTTGGCACGGGCCAGCAGAACGTGAGGGGGTCGTGGCTTGACGACCAGAGGGGGAGAGAAGGAACACGGGAGTGAGTGAGTTTACACATAAACACACTTATTAGAAAATAATCCTAAAAACACACTGAAGGTAGAAACATATTATTCAATCTTTTCATCATATAAACAAATTATTCTTATAGAGATTCTTATTCATGTGAGAATTTGGGGAAGATTTAATTTGTTACAATATAGAAAGCAGACAAATCTTTATTTGAATGGAAAATGTTAAAGGTAGAGCTAGAACCAAGCCAAAGAAGGTATTCCAAGAGTGTTGATGTCTCCATTGTAGCATGGATATTACCATAGGAGAACTGTTAAGGTGGAAACAACATTTGTTTGTCGAACCAGATGTAGAGTTTTAAAAAGACACTAGGCAAAGAGCGATTGCACATTTTAATTTTGAAAAACTAGTATAATTGGGAGTAATACATACGGGGCCTTGGATCACTCATTTTAATGGTGCATATTTTCAACAACAAATATCGTTCAGGGAGAAGGGGTCGCTCAACCCACCCTGCAGATGTTTTAAATCTTACTTGCCCCTTCAGAGGGAGCGCACGGCACCAGAGTATGAGTTTTAAAAGACAAGTGCCACCACCTCCTAATGCTCATCCATTAATCAGTGATGACCTGACATTTAGAGACGTTATTTAAAAGGAGAAACATATCTGCCATGAGTGAACATTCCTGAATTGAACTACAAACCATAAAAGAAACCACTTCTGTTTTTAAAGTCCTTGTTAAAGGGGGGAGTAATTCTCACATGCTCGGGCACCCAAGGTTCCACACATTGTTAAAGGGGTTAGCATGGTTCTTCAAGTACACCATAATTGAAGATAAATTAGTATAATGCGTTGGTGATATTCCACTGGTTTTCACACCATTTCAGGGATTTTATCACACCATTAGAACAGACCACCCAAAGCTACTGAAGTGGGAACTTTCAAGTGATGAAACTCTACAACTGTTGTAACTGACCAAAATCTTCTCCCAGAAATGACTGTCTAGAATGCCGTACCCCAGAGTAGATGTTTGGTGGTATCATGGAACTAAAACCTTGTACTCAGTCTTGCCACAGGATTGGACTGGGACCTGTGCACTAGCACAGCCAGTGATGTTTTTTATGCAGTTAATCAACATGGCGAAACCCCTCAAAGCCAGTAGGGCTAAGAGACCAGTCCCAGGGGGAGTTTAGGCTCCACAGTGCACAAGGATAGCATAGGGGGCCCAGGAGAGGCCCAGATGTTGCATTTCCATGTCCTAACGTACCGATTGATCACAACGGCCTCTTCTAGAGAACATATTACTTTCATACCTTAAATGGTATAAAAGGAGGGAGGCTAGATTTCTCATGAGGAGACGGTTACAAATGCTAGCAGAACAAGACGACCCATATACAGATATTGATGAGATTGTTCAATGAATGTCCAGCTGATGTGAAACTTTAAATTATGAAATCATGTGAAGAAGTGAGCAAACTAAAATGCTAAAATGGAGTGAATCCATTTATTCCAAGATAGTTTATTTATTCTTTATTATTTTTTCACTATTCTAATATGGTAGATCTCATGTTTTATAAATCATTGCTATTTTAAAATGGTTTGTTTCTTTTCACTTTGTAAAAACAAGTGCCTTAACACTGAGCGTGGTATGGGAAAGGTTTCTGTGAAAGGAGGGAGGAAGAAATGTTCTAATACCAAGCCATTGCTGCCATTTTGAAGAATGATATTGAATGTTAACACTAGAAGTTATGCACAAGGGAAAACTTTTATGTTTGAGCACAGTCAAAGTATTTTTTGTATTTTTGTAAAGTTGAGGCTATTGAACCATTCCATTTTGATTGTATGTTTTTAATATGAGTTATGTACTATGCAGAGTTCAGATGAAGAACTCATTGATTTCAGTATTATACACACCTTTTAGGTGTGTAAGGAGGGACTGTTAGAAATTAAAATCAATGTTTTATGGCATAATGTACCTTAAACATACCGTCAGTTTAAATGTTATTTATTCTGGAAAAACCCGGAAGTTCTCAATACCAAGCTTTTATTCTGAAAATCCGTCATGACGACATCCGGGACTACTGCCCATTAGTATCATTAAAGTGGCTATTGACGCCGTTAACATGTATTACATATAAAGTTATGAAAGAGATAAGGAGGAGAAAAGGCATGTGGAAGTAAGCAATGAATGTAAAATGTCGAAATCCTCTGTTTAACGCGATATCGGACACAGACGAACGAGGGGGGAAGTCCCCTACGTCACTACAGCTCCCAGAGAGGAGGAGCGAACAGCCAGCAAGCGGGAAAGACGAATGCTTGGAAGCTCTCTTCTGCACGGCGATACACGGCCATCACAGGGAGAGGAAGCTGCAGACTTTCTCTCCTGACTGAACAATATCCTGCTTGTAACATTACCGCGCTTTTTATTAATTAAAGTACCAATTTTGAACCTTCTCAGAGACTCCATTTAGTCTCCTTTTTTAAGCTTCTTACCTGGACGCGAGAATAACGAACACAGCATAACAGTATCTTTAGCTGACATTTCTTTTGCAGGAAATCCAGTTCTGTGAAGTCTTCCTCCTCATGGGATATTTTCACAAACATACTCGTTGATCCACGGCGCAACTGGACAACTTTAAGGTCTGCCAGTTTGGGTAATTTCTTCGATTTGACTGCAGAGTGGCCATCCGTCCAGTCCCTGATGCCTTCATGTTTTAGCTCCACCACATCAACTTTCTTAGAATTAGAGTTTCCCACCACAGAGAGGAACGGCCCGTACACACTACAGGCGTCAAAAAAGCTTGAAGCTGGGCGTGTCTGAGGCTTGGCGATTTCTCGCTGACCAATAACCAATCAGGAATCTCCCGCCCGCCCCCGGCATACAAAGCAAAAAAAAGCCCGGCTCTTCTTCACTATTGCCAAAATGGATGCCGGTTTTGTAGCAACGGTAGCGTTGGTTTATTCAATGTCTCGCAGGAGGCCACGTAATAGTGCGTCGCTGTTGGGTACATCCGATACTCAGAAAACGGGGGGAATACCACGTTCTTGTCCAAGAGCTCCGCCTGGTAGTAAAAGTCGGTCCACTGATTGCAAAGGCAGACACCCGTATGCGTTTGTCAATCGGACCCGCCGAGCGACTCGCCATCTGCCTACGGTACGTTTTGTGTATTTCTACTTCTTTAATATGACTCTTTATATAAAGAGAGAGAATGCATGCAATGGATGAATGAAGTCTGTGATTTAGTTCAGATGAATGACATTAATTAAGATAGCTAGGTAAACGCAGTATTGTGTGTGTGTGTGTGTGTGTGTGTGTGTGTGTGTGTGTGTGTGTGTGTGTGTGTGTGTGTGTGTGTGTGCCTGTGGTGTAATTGTGTGTCTGTGGTATGTTGGTGTGTGTGTGTCTGCCTGTGGTGTAATTGTGTGTCTGTGGTATGTTGGTGTGTGTGTGTGTGTCTGCCTGTGGTGTAATTGTGTGTCTGTGATGTGTATGTGTCTGCCTGTGGTGTAATTGTGTGTCTGGTGTGTGTGTGTCTGCGTGGCGTATAACTTTTTTTTTTAAATCTTGTATATTACTTTTTTCTCAGGTACCTGGCAACCGGTGACTCGTACAGGACCATATCATTCAGCTATCGGGTCGGGCATACAACAGTGGCTGTCATCGTCAATGAATGGGCGAAGCGTTGAAAGCCTTTTTTGACGCCTGTAGTGTGTACGGGCTGGAAGTCGTCAAAATCATAGACCACTCCTCCTGGTCTGCTCTTCATCTCCTGCTCCATGCCATGATGGAAACTGTCCGCACTCATAAATGTGTGCCCTGGCTGGAAAAACTTAAGGGTGATGTCTTCAGTTGAGATGGTCTGTGAGTTGACTATGGACACAAGTGAAGAGAAAAGGCACCAGTTTTTATTTTGAGAGCTACAATTGTCTGCCCAGTAGACCAGTGGTTCCCAAACTTTTTGTGCCCAAGGCACACCAAAGGACAAGTAAAAATCTCAAGGCACACCTATTGTGCAAAATAGCCCTTATAACACGTGTTATCACTGATATCATGTAAAATATCTGTAAATGTGCATAATTATTTACTAATGCCAAATAAAATGTGACAAAGACAACTATATTACTCATGAAATATTTATTAACGAAATATTTCAGAAATTAATTTGAAACGTTATCAAATTAGGCTTCATCAAAGCAGCAACACATTCATTTAAACCAGACAGGTCACAACATTAAAAATGAGACAAAGGAAATTCAGCACAGAGAACTGTCAATGCAAGGAAGCTGCATTGTCCATGGTCCTGAACTACAAATTATAAATGTAACATTTCAGCAGAGATGGGGTCGTTACTAAAAAAAAGTAATATATTACATATTACTTTAAAAAAGTAAAAAAAGTAATATATTACACTACTTCGTTACTCTCTACATAAAGTAACTCGTTACTTTACTCGTTACTTTACTCGCAGGGCCGGCCCGCCCCTCCCTGCAAGCAGATCACGCAGACTGCTAAAGTTTCAAATGTTCTCTTTAGTTCAGTTTCCATTGTCGCATAAGACTGATCCAGATCCTGAATGTTTTCCTATCTGACCATGGCTGTTCTCTGTCTCCTGCTATCTGTATATTTTGTGCAGTCTATCTCTGCTCACTCTGTTGCGTCGGCGTGTTCTCCTGCGTGTTGGCCATGTGTTGCACTGGAACCAGACACCGCAAAGACTTCAGCCGAGCACGTACGAACTGCGCATGCGTGAGTGGCAATAACTCTCCTTACCAGCAGGTGGCGGTAGTGTGTATTCGTCATTCAAAACAGGCAACAACCGGAAGACAGAGAAGAAGAACAGACTGTGATATAAACAAACAACAAATAGCGTGGGCGGTAGCTCCACCTTAGCATGTGTTCTTTGCAGGTGCTTGTTGAGGTTTGACGTGGTGTTTACAGCAGTGGATAACAGCTTCTGGCCTGGACACAGTTTGCACCTCACCGTCACATTCCTGTCTATACTGCTTACCGTTTTCATACTTTATATATCTTAGCATATTCATACACACTGTTCATACTGCTCACAGGCTGATATCTAGTGTATTCATACCCCACTGTGTATTCATCATTCAATTCATTCTATATGTTATTCTGTAGATTGTGTACATTACTTTCCACTTTACTGCTTGTTGCACCTGGTTAGAAGCTAAACTGCATTTCGTTCTCTCAGTACCTGTAATATGTGCAATAACAATAAAGTTGAATCTAATCTTGAGCAGGAACAAATGTATTTACTTAGTACATATCTGACATTAACGATTAAACACATTTGTGCCTTCTTTATAAATGCAAACCGAGCCAAGCCGACTCCGGAGGTGGCGGTATGCACCTTAAAGTTGTTTGCAATCCGCCAAAAAACCGAGAGAAGAAGAAGAAGATGAAGAAGCCGTCTCCGAGCTGTCCGACTTCAGGCGAGCTTTTTGAGACCTCCCCCGGCTGCGATCGGCTACTCTCGTCTACTTTCGAGGCGAGCCGCAATGTGTCTCAAACAAGCCTAGTGTGGGAGCCTGTCTGATGAGCAAGGGCAGGTCGTTCCACAGTTTAGGGGCGGCAGCAGAGAAAGCACGGTCCCCTCTGCGCTTACACTTTTTGGCACCTTCAGGAGCAACTGATCAGCTGACCTGAGAGTGTGAGTTGGCGTGTAGCTACTTATGTGACAGACAATAATAGTATGTGCTAGACAAAAGAGTATGTGACAACATTAATAAGCGAGTAGCCAACGGCTTATTCTAACCGTTAGACTCTAACGGTTAGAGTATGCAGATTTCATAAGCCGTATATACATATATATATATATATTATTTGTTAGGCCTATATAGGCCTAACAAATAATATATATATGTATATACGGCATATATGAATTATATAATATTATAATATATGTATTATTCTAGCCGTTAGAGTAAGCCATCTTAATGTACCAGTAATGAATATATATTATATATATATATATATATAATATATTAGTTACTGGTACATTAAGATGGCATACTCTAACGGCTAGAATAAGCCGTTGGCTTAAGCCAACGGTTTATTCTAACCGTTAAGACTCTAACGGTTAGAGTATGCAGACTTCATAAGCCATATATATATTTAATTATTTATATAAACTACCGAAATTAAAGTAAGGTAAAATCATTACCATGGACATTAAACATTAACGTTAGCTTCACTTACACTTACCTTTTGACAGAAACCCAAGAGATTCAGGACTCAACTTCAAATCCTCCAAAACGAATCAGAGTTCCAAGGATCCAAGAAGATGTTTTGATTTGATCATTGTGAAGGGACATCCACAGAAATGGATGCTCTAAAAAAGAAATCGGTATGTTTTTCTTATTTTTAAGGAAAATGTTCTGAAAAATTCTTCTTCTTCTTCTTCTTCTTCTTCTTCTTCTTCTTCTTCTTCTTCTTCTTCTTCTTCTTCTTCTTCTTCTTCTTCTTCTTCTTCTTCTTCTTCTTCTTCTTCTTCTTCTTCTTCTTCTTCTTCTTCTTCTTCTTCTCTCTCTTCTTCTTCT